>NC_090340.1:6653840-6756520 GCF_035084215.1 Heptranchias perlo | reverse complement strand
TGTAGAACATAAGCAATAGGAACAGAAGTAGGCCACACGGCCCCTCGAGCCTGCTCCGCCATTCAATAAGATCATGGATGATCTTTGAGCTCAATTCCACTTTCCTACCCCATCTCCATATCCCTTGATTCCCCTAGAGTCCAAAAATCTGTCGATCTCAGTCTTGAATATACTCAACTACTGATCATCCACAGCCCTCTGAGTAGAGAATTCTAAAGATTCGCAACCCTCTGAGTGAAGAACTTCCTCCTTGTCTCAGTCCTAAATGGCCGACCCCTTATCCTGAGATTCTGTCCCCTAGTTTTAGGCTCTCCAGCAAGGCCTCTTTTTTAAAATGGATCCTGGTGCATTGCCGGTGTTAACGGGGCAGTAAGGCTACCCACCCCATTAATGCCAGGTGAGAGCACTGAAAACCAACCTTCCAAAACAATAAAAGCTCCAGGTCCCTTGTAGTTCTCTTCAGTAACTTTGGACCATTCGCCTGCGATGAAAGCTTTACGTGAGAGATGAGCCCTGCAGAGTTCTTCTCACCTCTACATTACGATCTCCAAGTCAACTGAAGACTGAAGACACTTGGAATACCAACCACACCAAAACCCCTAACCTTGCTTACACCTTAGAACAAAAAGGTTGTCCCCTCATTCTGCACAATGTTTTGAAGAAGCCCTAAATACCTTTTCAATCAGCAAGATGCCAACCAATTGCACTGTACAATGGCTTTGGCTCCTTCCCACAGTCAGCAACTTGCATGCACGTCTGAGGAGACAGTCAAACCATGTGTACTGACAGATGGGCAATCAATATAAACAGAGGTGGGACACCTCTCTACAAAGTGGGCATTCACTTATCCGACAGGACTTTGTACCTGTAACAGAAGATACTGTGCCACAAAGTCATCACAGAAAACATTTTGAAGTTACAGTACTCACACCGCTGTAAAAGTATATAATGTTAGAGATTCTTCTGAGCGGTCTCAAGACTGATGGCCAAATCTGTCACAGCGTCTTCCTCTGGAAGATGGTACTTGTTGGCGGGGCTCCCACAAGGGACTGGCGAGAACTGTACTTGAGCCGTTGTGCTCTGCTGCAGTGCTGACAAATCTTTCTTGAGCACTCTCACCCTCTCTGCTGCACGTGGAAAATAAATAAAGATTTGCATTTATAGAGCGCCTTTCAGGACCACAGGACACCCCGAAGTGCATTACAGTCAATGAATTACTTTTGAAGTGTGGTCACTGTTGTAATGCAGGAGGTGGGCCAGACTGCACCCCATATCATGCAAGCCTTCTGTTAGTCATGTGTTTACTGTGATCAGGCTCAAGAACAGCCCACCACACACCCCAGCGCTGTCCTGTCTCATGGTCGGGCTCTGTCTTACCACCTGTGCCTAGACTCTCTTCGCACCCAGATTTTAAAAAAATTAATTCTCGGGAGGTGGGCGTCACTGGCAAGGCCGGCGTGCCCATCCCTGGTTGTCCTGACTGAGTGTCACTCAGAGGGCAGTTAAGAATCAACCACATTAGTGTGGGACTGGAGTCGCATATAGGCCCAGACCGGATAAGGATGGCAGGTTTTCTTCCCTAAAGGGACATTAGTGAACCAGTTGGGTTTTTACAACAATCTGACAGCTTCATGATCACTTTTACTGATATCAGAATTTTATTTCCAGATTTTTAAACTGAATTCAAATTCTCAAGCTGGGATTTGAATTTGCGTTCTCTGGATTATTAGTCCAGTAATAGAACCACTACACTACCGCACCCAGGATTCATGTAGTAGTGGCTCTGTGCCCCACCCTATCGCTTCTAATTTCTCTTCCATCGCTCCCCCTGTGATCTACTTGGCCGCTCCCTCAATCCTTGGCCACTCCCTCACAGGCTCAGTGAGTTGCCCACTGGTGAGGTATTTGTTCTCCGAGCCCTTCCTTGACTCCCCAGGCTGCCATTCTCAACCGTCTCACTTAAAGTGTTATTCAGTCCTCAGCAAATGGCTTTCCAGCATAAGTTCACTTATTTCCTCACCTGACTTTGCATCTTCCCGTTCTAAGCACTTTTCGGAGAGATGAGATTGGTGCTATATAAATGCAAGCCTTTCCTTCTTACTACCTGTAGTAGTGACTCTGTAATCACTAGCCCCCACACTTCCTGGAATGTGAGATCTTTCAGAACAGACAGAAAAAGAGGATAAAGTTGAACTCTCTCCGTTTTCCTGACGTTCTATTGCACTGACAATCCTCCTTTAACATGCTTCCCGGGGGCATCATTTGCTTAATGTTTAATTCTTAAATAGTCCTGCTGACCTTCCTGCCGACTTGCCCTACCTCTGGGTTGATTATGACAGTGAGATGGCGCTGAGCCTGTCTTATGGGCACACGGTCTGGGAAAACTGGGATCGGGCCACGTGTATCCCAGAGCAGGCAGTCCTGGTGGTGCAATCCACTTTGTAACGGGGCAGCCTTCAGAAAACAGGTCCATGTAATTTTCATCCCTTTGGCTCCTCCAAGGGCCTTCCTAGACCAAGAAGTCACAAAGTGACTTGCTCCCAGATTTCCAACACAGTTGTGTAACTGGTCTCTTGAGAGGGGCAGGTGAGTGGACTCTTCCACTGCTTTTACCCTTGTGCCTGTAGGGAGATGGGTGCTCTCTGCTCAGTGCCTCCCCACACTGGATGTGTGGAATTGCAGGGGTTAACCCAACTCTTGGCACTGCCAACATATGAGAATAAAAACACTGCTTAGTTTGTTGGAATCTCACTTAGTGACTGTGCTGTAAGTAAGAAAGAAAGACTTGCATTTAAATTGCACCTTTCACAGTCAGGATGTCCCAAAGTGCTTTACAGCCAAAGGAGTTCTTTGAGGTGTAGTCACTGTTGTAATGTAGGAAATGGTCTGTGCTAAGTTAGCTGATCTCAACTGGGGCAGTATTGGGGTACTGCAATTGGCCTCGGTGCCCTGAGCTAGGAAGTTAGCCAGGGCTCCTCCTGATCACTTCCCAGTAACCCATGCAGAAAAGTCTGCGTGTGTGGGCATTGGATGAGGATTGGGCTTAGCTGCGATGCCCTCTGTGCTGGAAAAACTTACTTGTACTCACTATCTACATTTGCACACCAACAGGATGAGTGAGGAATGTTGGCCTTTATCTCAAGTGGGTTGGAATATAAAAGTGAGGAAATGATGCTTCAGTTGTATTCCATCTGGAGACTGTGTTCAGTTCTGGGCACCGCACCTCAGGAAGGATTTATTGGTCTTGGAGGGGGTGCAGCGCAGATTCACCAGAATGATTCGGGGGCTTTAAGGGTTAAATTAGGAGGACAGGTTGCATTAGCTTGGCTTGTATTCCCTTGAGTTTAGAAGATTGAGGGGTGATCTAATCGAGGTGTGTAAAATGATAAAGGGATTTGATAGAGTAGATACAGAGAAACTGTTTCCTCTGGCTAGGCCATTCGGGAGTGAAATCAGGAAGTACGTTCTCACACAAAGGGTAGTGGGAATCTGGAACTCACGGATCAATTCACATTTCCAAGAATGAGATGAATAGATTTTGTTCGGTAAGGGTATCAAGGGATATGGAGCAAAAGTGGGCAAATGGGGTTGTGGTACAGTCCAGCCATGATCGAATTGAACAAGCTCGAGGGGCTGAATTGCCTACTCCTGTTCCTATATTCCTGTGATGGAGGGCTGCTGGTGCCCTAGAACTGTAATCTGGCATGGTCAGCTCCTTAATGAAGGGTGAAATTAGGGAATAAACTAGCAATAAAGAAGTTCCATCTCTAATCAGAAACATAATGGTTACAAATATCCTCAATATCAAATATGTCCAGCTCGCATACTGTTTCTTGCTTGCGGGCCAGAAATATTTGAGGACAATACCCATTTTCAATGTAGACCAGTAGGGTTGGCATGTGCAATTTGTTGGAGCTGGGAAGTGGTTTCAAATCCAGCCCAGATGTAAGGGTCTTGAGTTCAATACCTCCAGGCTGCTTCACTCAGCACAGAGTGGGTGTGACTCCATGGGCATGATTTTAACTCGGAAAAACGGGTGGGTTGGGGGGGGGCGGGTGGCAGTAAAAATTTTTAAACTCTAAAACCCGAAACCCGCCCCCAACCCATCTCCAACTCGCCCATTTCCGGTTTTCACGGGGTTGGGTCGAGGAGTGGGCGACTAACCCGTTCTCAGGAGGCGGGTCTGTCAATAAAAGCTTTCGAGACGGCTGCGGGCCTCCATTTTAACAGATTTTTTGTTTTTAACCCCTGGGAGCTAGGATTCCCAGGCCTTCGACTTCTCGCCATGCGAGAGGAGGCAAAAAGGCCCGAAACTGCAGGCAAGTGCCTTCATAGCACAGCTTGTGGGCCCGGAGGAGCAGGAGTGCTTCCCCCAGGACCAACAAGACTACCTGCAGTGACTGCCCCCCTCATCATCTCAGACCACCCCCCCCTCCCTGATCTCCGACCGCCCCCCCCCCCCCCCCAGATCTCTGACCGCTCCCCCACGACGATCTCCGACCGCCCCCCCCCCCACGATCTCCGACCGCCCCCCCTCCCACGATCTCCGACCGCCCGCCCCCACGATCTCCGACCGCCCCCCCCCCCCACGATCTCCGACCGCCCCCCCCCCCCACGATCTCCGACCGCCCCCCCTCCCACGATCTCCGACCGCCCCCCCTCCCACGATCTCCGACCGCCCCCCCCCACGATCTCCGACCGCCCACCCCACGATCTCCGACCGCGCCCCCCCCCCCCACACGATCTCCGACCGCCCCCCTCCCCCACGATCTCCGACCGCCCCCCCCCCCCACGATCTCCGACCGTGCTCCCCCCCCACGATCTCCGACCGTGCTCCCCCCCCACGATCTCCGACCGCCCACCCCACGATCTCCGACCGCGCCCCCCCCCCCACGATCTCCGACCGCCCCCCCCCCCACGATCTCCGACCGTGCCCCCCCCCCACGATCTCCGACCGCCCGCCCCCACGATCTCCGACCGCCCGCCCCCACGATCTCCGACCGCCCCCCCCCCCACGATCTCCGACCGCCCCCCCCCCGCACGATCTCCGACCGCCACCACGATCTCTGACCGCCCCCCCACCCCACGATCTCCGACCACCCCCTCCCCCACAATCTCTGACCGCCCCCCCCACGATCTCTGACCGCCCCACCACGATCTCTGACCGCCCCCCCACCCCACGATCTCCGACCACCCCCTCCCCCACAATCTCTGACCGCCCCCCCCCACGATCTCTGACCGCCCCCCCCCCACGATCTCCGACCGCCCCCTCCCCCATGATCTCTGACCACCCCCCCCCCCCACGATCTCCGACCGCCCCCCCCACCATCTCCGACCGCCTGCACCCCCCACGATCTCCGACCGCACCCCCCATGATCTCCGACCGCCCCCCCACCCCACGATCTCCGACCGCCCCCCCCCCACGATCTCCGACCGCCCCCCCACGATCTCCGACCACCCCTCCCGATCTCCGACCGCCCCCCCCTCCCACGATCTCCGACCGCCCCCAAGCCACAGTCTCCGACCGCCCCCCCCACGATCTTCGACTGCCCCCCCCCCCATGATCTCCGACCCCTCTGATGACCCCCGATGACTGAGGCCTCCCCCGATGACCCCCGATGACTGAGCCCCCCTGATGACTATGACCCCCGACCCCCCCCATGACTCCCGATCCCAAACCACCCCCAATGACTCCCTACTCCGCACGGCCCCCCCCCCCGATGACTCCCGGTGACCCCCAACACCCTCCCCCCCTCCAATGACCGATTCCCCCCTCCATCTTAGACCTACCTGCTCATATCTTCTTTCCTCTTCTCCCGTCTGATGAGACCAGCCTGTCAATCAGGCCAGCCTGTAGAGCGGGAAACCGTCAAAAAAACGAAAAGTGGTACATCAAAATCGTAAGGAGTTCTGGGTTTCCCGTCAAGAATTCCCCGCCCCCCCCCCCCCCACCGCCTTCCCCGCTCAGACTAAAAATTTAGCACAAAGTGACAGTCTCAGCAAGAACGACCAAGGACAATGGCCGGTGAGCACCATGGAAATGTTACAATGGGGTGGAAGAGCTTGGGTGTCAAGGGCAGAATAAAAGGACTGGTTTAAAACTGCCCTGGTTGAAAATTGGAAAGCCTGCCATTTCCCAGCAATGACATCCCTCAACTTGAGCATAACTGTGATTTGCAGGAGTGGGGCATCTCGCAATGTACGCCATTAGATAGAGTTTTTCCTGCACCCTTCCACTCAAATATAATTTGTGCTGTAACTGGCTGGAAGTGCGAGCTGATAACAGCGCAGTGAGGCCTCTGGGGACCTTAATGAATGTCGGGACCAACAGTCCTTAACCAATGAGATTTAAGGATTGAGAAAGAAACAGGAACGACTGAGGAGGAAGGTGAATTAGAGTCAAATCAGGCACAGAAAGAGAAATAAAGAGGGAAAGAAAGATTGGATTGAGAGAGAAAAAGGAGATAAAAAGAAAAATTAAGAAAAAAATTTTAAATGTTAAATTTAAAATTTTTTAAATCTCTAAGAAGAATTTACTACTTGTAGGAATGAGACTCAGCAGTTTAAATTGTTCCTTTTCTGGGCCAGAGAGATTGACTGACATTGCATTAACAATAATCACATTGTTAAAAGGGTATTTACACTATGAGCCCTAACTCATTGCGGCGAGTTTAATGGGCAATTAATGTGCAAATCCAGCAAGTTCTTAAAAATAGCGGGGAGGTTGAGGACGAGATGCCGTTTGTGCGAAGCAAATGTCGGAGCGGCGTAAATCGACCCACAAGTTCTGGAGATCACGATGTAGCTCTTCATCCCCTGAGCTTACTGGCCGATTTGCACATTAATGACTGCATGCGTCGTTAACGCTCCCTTATTTTCCAGGGAGATTTGGCTCAATGTGTTAATGGGCTTTAAGGACCAATGACTGAAATGCATCAATCACGAGGCTGTGTGGGATATAATGTCTTATTGAGAGTCTCTAAGGTGTTATGGCCAAGCTGTGAAATGAATAGATGATAGACACAGAGGAAGGTAGCTTCCATATAATGTAATAAAGTTATAAGAAATGATTAATCCACTTCTGTTCTGAGAGCCAAGGTCAAAGACTTAATGTGAGTATTTAACATAGCAGCATGCAAAAAGCTTGAGGGCATCACAGAGTTTGTACTTTAATGGCTATACACTGCTGAAACCAACTGGAGCAAGAGGTGTTTAATGTGGTGGTGAAAACTGAGCTATTTGCTTTGAGTTTCAGAGTGCGTTGGCTAATTACAGCCCCGTGCTCAACAGTTATTATGTAATGTACATAATTCATTACCAGGACCTTGAAGAGACAAGTGTAGTCAGCCAAGAAGGCAAGCTAACAGAGGAGCGGTGAAAGTTGCTGGAAGTTCTTCCCTATGGGTCTGATCATGCAAATTAGGCAATAAATCCGACCCCCTCCAGTGTAGAGGCTCGGTATTGAGCCCACGACTTTGCACCACTGGGTCTGAATGGTGGGCTCCTGCCAGAAAAACCATGGCAACAAATTGCTTCAATGCCTGAACCACATCAATCACATGGCTGTAGGACTAAAAGCAAAAAGAAAGAACTTGAATTTATTTAGCACTTTTCACAACCTCAGGGCGACCCAAAGAGCTTTACAGTCAATGAAGTACTTTTGAAATGTGGCAGCCAATTTGTGCACAGCAAGGTCCCACAAACAGCAATGAGATAAATGACCAGATCATCTGTTTTAGGCGTTGGTTGAGGGATAAATATTGGCCAGGGTATCGGGGAGAACTTCCCTGCTTTTCTTCAAAATAGTGCCATGGATTCTTTTATATCCACCTGAGAGGGCAGATGGGGTCTCAGTTTAACATCTGAAAGACAACACCTCCGACAGTGCAGCATTCCCTCAGTAATGCACTGGAGTGTCGGCCTAGATTATATGCTTAAGTCTCTGGAGTGGGATTTGAACCTATGACCTTCTGATTCAGAGGCGAGATTGCTATCACTGAGCCACAGAAAAGACAATAATTTCACCAGTTATGGGGCAGATCCAATAGAAGATTATGGACTCACATAATGGGATTGAAACAAGAGCTCCAGAACTTTTATTCCACAAGGAAATGGAGAGAGGATGTTCGAGAGAAACGGCTGGGTAATGGGGGAACATTAAATGGGTGGCATTGTGGTGATGATCATGTCCTTTGTAAGTCATCCTGTCATCTGCATTCTGGTAGGACCATTAGACCCCACCACTGAGAATGGAGTAGAATTGGATAAATGGGAGAGGAGGGGTGGGAAGTGGGATAAATCCTAATCTTGAGACAGGTGGAAGGATTTTCTGTGCAGAATGGAACGAGTGTCGTGTGGGACTAGCAGAGAGATGTAGGGGCAATTTATGTGATTCACAGCACCACTTTGCACTTGTCCTTTTCAAACACAGAACTTCAGTTTTTAAAATGAGTGGTGTATCAAAATGGACCACTCAGGAAACAGCGGTGGGTAAAGTGCTGTTAATGGATGAGTCTGTTCACTGAATTCATTAAGGGTTTTTTTTCTGAATTGCGCCAGCTTTGAGGGACAAAGTGGCTGCTTTGTGCATGATGTCTAGATGATTTAATATAATTATTATATCTCCTAGAGGGTGCTGGCCTCATTCCAACTATGCAGTTGGACAAAAGTGTACTGTGTAGCTGTGGACTTAATGGGGTAGATTTTGACTTTGTGCGATAGTGTAAAACTGGCGGCAGCCTGTTTTAACTCCAGTAGAAATAAAAACCGGGAGAGATGTAAAACCGTCTGCCAATTCGCTGTCACCCATTTCACACGACTGCACAAAGTCAAAATTACCCCCAAGAAGTGTTTAAAGGTGGGTGGAAGTAGGCCAGAGTAGGCATTTTTCAATATAAAAAGCCGACTCATGACTCCCAGTCTGCCAGGTAAGGTTTGCCAAAACTGCTGCAGTCGACAGTCAGGAAGGACACTTCGAAACAGAACAGGACTTCATTCTTATATCTGGTTTCTGACTTCACTTTTATTCCTTTTCAAACACTGAGCTTCAGCTTTTAAAATGAGTGGTCTCCTCAGTAACCAGCAAAGGGTGAAGTGCTGTTAATGGATCAGTCTGTTCACTGGATTCATTAAGGGTTTTTGTTTTCTGAAATTGCTCCATTGATGCCCAAGGCCTGCCTGAAACATGTGTCAGGCTGCTTAAAAAGCAAATCAGGATCCTAGGTGGCTTTGGCGAATCTGGCAATTTGAGTTTGTCTGGCGGTGTTGGGCCAACACAGCGCAGTATCAAAGTAGCTAAAGTGTGCGTGGGTTCTCGTTCTGTAAAATTAGCTGCACAGATGAAGCTCTGTTGTTAATTGTGTGTGTGGATATTGAGATAGCAAAGGGGAGACACTCTTCAAAAGGTAAATATAGGACTGGACTTTCTGACTACCACGCCAAAGTTTTGGCCAGATCTGCGGCAGGTAGGGGATAAAATTGTCGGCAAACATGCTCTACCATGTCTGCAGCTTGCTGTGTGTCTCCCCCATCCAACCCCCTGGGCATACTGGCAGACAATAGAGGGGGCTCGACCTCCAATATTCAAATGACCGGGCAGCCAGAAGATCGGCTTGGTTCAGGGGTGCACCTCTGTCATGAGTAGAAGCTGCCCCTCATCTCCCAGACATGCACCCCCAACGTGCCCCATCTCTCTGGGTGGCAGAAACCCATGGCACAATTCATTGGCCACAAAGTAAATACATTGTGGTGGCAGCCTGGGCATGTCTGTTCATTTAGATGAACAGTTGTTACAGAGCTGGGCATTGTCCCTCTGTGATGCTATACCATGCTTGTATTGAAGTGCTAGCAGAATGCATTATACGACAGCACTGTTACATTATGCACACTTACCTTGGCAACATTGCGAATTTCTTCCTCACCTGCTCCCAGGTGCAGGCCACAGGTGAGACAAGATGCATTCGCTCTGTCACCCATACCCAAGCAGTTCCAACAGTACTCTTGACTGGAAGATGTGCCTTGGCTCCAACCACATCCACCCATCCTTGAACAGCTCCTGCAGGAGCACCTCCAAAGCAGCATCTTGCAATGGTGCCATTCTGCCTCTGTCTCTCGCTTCTGACTCTTTTTTAAAAAAAAATTAGGAGCCAGTTCCCCTTTAAGAGCCGGTGACACTGGATCTATTGACCCCTGCGCGCTCCCAGTGTGCCAAGCTCTGTGCACCAGGAATGCCGATAATTTATTTAAATGGGCCGACCTTGCTTTGTAGCACAAGGTCAGCCCAACATGGTACGGATGTGCATGGCACCCATAGAGCAGTGGTCCCAGTACCTTAGCACCTGGACCACATTATCGTCCCCTAGTGCTTACACTGGTTTGGAGGACTGTGCCGCAACACCTCATTGTGAACGGACCTATATAGGTAAAGGTAGTTGTACATAAACAACAGCACATCATGATCCAATCTGTCAAAGCACTTTACACAGTAAATTATTCTTTGAATGCAGTGACTGTTTTTGTGAGAACAGCTGTCCAGTATCTATACCCTGGGAACAGCTGTCCAGTATCTCTCTTCCTTGGGAACAGCTGTCCAGTATCTCTCTTTCGTGGGAACAGCTGTCCAGATGTGTTTGGTGCTGCCTCATCTTATCTTTCTACCTCCCAAACTCTGGGGATTCAGTGCCAACTGAGTGCTGAGTACTCCAGACCCTGACGTGGGAACTGGCAAGAGAGGAGTACCATGGGTGGAAGGACAGTGAGAAACGAAAGCATTCAAATCTGCAGACTCTGAGTATGAGTAATGCAACTACCAATCCCTTTGGACAAAATGTTTTCCTTTCTCAAAACCAAATGGAATCAGACTCTGGGTGGGGCTGATCGAGATCTTTTCATTTTTTGGTCAGACGGATGTCTTGATATGTGTGGAAACTGATGACCACATTTCAGAGTCTCCAAATCAAACTGTTGAGAGATCCACACAGGTAGTTTGGTCGACACTGAGTGTATGCACTCCCCATAGGGACGCATCGCACTTACCTAAGCCTGGAGAGCCAAAGCCTAGAGATCCACAAGTGAGCAGAGTACCAGTACTGGGCCTTAACCAGCCAAAACCACACCGTTCACTGGTGCAATGGCCATTGGTCACTTCTCACTGCTTGTCCCACTAGGACCACCTTAGAAGTTGGGGCATTAGCTCACTGCGTATTCTCGAGCTCATTGAGAAGAATCCCTGCCCCCAGTCTGCACTCCCGCACCCAGGTCCCAATAGTGAGCCAGGTTCGCTAGTTAAAGTCAGTTCTCGGAGTAGTTCAGATATCAGATCACTGAGTCAGCCGTATAGGATCATCTCGGTGCCAATCTTTCATCGCCAGCCATGCCATCTTGTAGTCAACTTAACCCCAAAGAGATGTTGAGTATCTTCCATCTTAAGGTGGGAGGGGGCCTTGAGGGGGCTTGACAGGGTAGATGCTGAGAGGTTGTTTCCCCTGGCTGGAGAGTCTAGAACTAGGGTGCACAGTCGCAGAATAAGGGGTCGGCCATTTAAGACTGAGATGAGGAGGAATTTCTTCACTGAGAGGGTTGTGAATCTTTGGAATTCTCCACCCCAGAGGGCTGTGGATGCTGAGTCGTTGAGTTTATTCAAGGCTGAGATCGATAGATTTTTAGACTCTAAAGGAATCAAGGGAAATGGGGATCAGGCTGGAAAGTGGAGTTGAGGTCGAAGATCAGCCATGATCTTATTGAATGGTGGAGCAGGCGCGAGGGGCCGTATGGCCTACTCCTGCTCCTATTTCTTCTTATGTTCTAAGGAGGATAGTCACTGGTTCGTCACTGAACCAGGCAAACTGATGGATCAGGTGAAGTACCAGGTGAAACCTTGTGGAAGTGCTGTTGCTTTATTGAATGAGGAACATTTCCTGGCTGTGACACCAGACTGGGAATAGTTACGAGAGGGAGTCTTAGTATCACTAACTCCCAACACCACGTTAAAGGAGCGGTGAGTAACTACATTTCTACTCAATTTTGGGCTCACGTGAGCCTCTCTCCCCCGCTGCCCCCGCTCCATTACTTCCACATGTCTGGATGAAGGGGAGGAGGGTGGCCTGTGGAGGGGTGCCAGGCTTGTCAGGCTGCATGTGAGAAGCTCTGTGCCCACCCAGAACCGCACATAGAGGTGGGCAGACCTCACTTTGACATGCAATTAGTCCAGGAAGGGAGAGCAGAGAATTGGCAAATTAAAAGAATATATCTCAACGAGCTAGTTGTGTAATAGAACTTCACTAAATATGACGTTCTCCTTGTAAATGGTGAACCTTGTCCCTGGGTTTTCTCTTCAGATCAGCAAGTTGGAGACACTGCAGTACTTGGCTACCTCCACTGCCGGCCTATTGCCCTCCCAGATCCTCAACTCCTACTTGGGCAGCACAGTTAGGACCTTGGAAGATGTAGTGAACCATCGAGGTGTAGAGGGCTACTTGGCATTTGCATTACAGGTAACAGAATCTTTTCAGCAAATGAAAGAGCAAATTAACTTTAAAAAAGGGGGGAAAAAGCTGCCTGACTTATTATGGCAGGAGACAACCTGCTGCATTTAGTCACAGCGCCCCCTGAGTTAGGGATGGTTACAATCATCCAGGGACCCTGCTCTTGCTCACTGTCCATTCACTCCTGCTCTTGCTCACTGTCCATTCACTCCTGCTCTTGCTCACTGTCCATTCACTCCTGCTCTTGCTCACTGTCCATTCACTCCTGCTCTTGCTCACTGTCCATTCACTCCTGCTCTTGCTCACTGTCCATTCACTCCTGCTCTTGCTCACTGTCCATTCACTCCTGCTCTTGCTCACTGTCCATTCACTCCTGCTCTTGCTCACTGTCCATTCACTCCTGCTCTTGCTCACAGTCCATTCACTCCTGCTCTTGCTCACTGTCCATTCACTCCTGCTCTTGCTCACAGTCCATTCACTCCTGCTCATGCTCACTGTCCATTCACTCCTGCTCTTGCTCACTGTCCATTCACTCCTGCTCTTGCTCACAGTCCATTCACTCCTGCTCTTGCTCACTGTCCATTCACTCCTGCTCTTGCTCACTGTCCATTCACTCCTGCTCTTGCTCACAGTCCATTCACTCCTGCTCTTGCTCACAGTCCATTCACTCCTGCTCTTGCTCACTGTCCATTCACTCCTGCTCTTGCTCACTGTCCATTCACTCCTGCTCTTGCTCACTGTCCATTCACTCCTGCTCTTGCTCACTGTCCATTCACTCCTGCTCTTGCTCACTGTCCATTCACTCCTGCTCTTGCTCACAGTCCATTCACTCCTGCTCTTGCTCACTGTCCATTCACTCCTGCTCTTGCTCACAGTCCATTCACTCCTGCTCTTGCTCACTGTCCATTCACAGCATGTCTTTTACACTCCCCCCCACCCCTGCTCCCCCCACATTAGCTCTTTTATTTGTTGTTTAGTATCCAGATCTCCCTCTTGTAAAATACAGAGCTCTTTCACACGAGGTATGCTTTACAGATACATGCTTTTGTCAACAATGATGATGTGCCGTGGGGGACAGGTTGCTTATCTGTCTAGTGGAGCGATTTGCAACTTGGGGATATAGGGGTAACCTGAAAAGAGGGAAGAGACTGAAAGGGATAGGAGATATAGTGGTTGCATTTGGTGAATAGTTAAGCAGTGGAGATGAACAGCATTAAAAGGTGTGGTGCTTCCACTATTTATGATAAGCAAACCTGAAAATAAACTTATATTCTGTGCGTTGGCAGTAAATTCAATACTACCAAGACCCTTGAAGGGTTAACCAAAATATATCTGCAGGTACCTGTGCATTGAATAATGGATGCCAATTAAAATTAATGGGAAAACTGCAAATAGAAAGATGGCTCTCCAGTGGATGGAGCAAATCTACACCCAGACTCATAATATGAAACATCCTTCATCATCGCTGGGTCAAAATCCTGGAACTCTCTACCTGACAGCACTGTGGGAGAACCTTCACCACACGGACTGCAGCGGTTCAAGAAGGCAGCTCACCACCTTGCTAGCGAAGCCCATATTCCCAGAATGAATTAAAAATAAGAGCTCATTTAAAAATATATATTCAAGTTTACACTCATGGAAAACATGAAATCCTGCAGTCCTCTTGGCTTACGCCCATTCACTACAGCGTGTAGCTTGGCTGGCAGACATTTAGAATGATCGTGCATGAATATTAATGGTGCAGTTGAGTTCAGATAGTAAACCTGTGAGACTGATATTCTGGGCCAGTTGGACCACTTGCAGCCCACATACTCGGCAGATTGGCTGTTCAATTCAGGCCTGCCTGTTGCTTGAGCTGGAATTCACAGCTCTTCCCTCTGCATCTCTTGCAGTCCTCCTAGGAGGCGGGGCTGTCTGGGTAGGAGGTGGGGCTATCTAGAAAGGGGCGGGGTTACGGGATTAAGTAGAATTACATAAAATGTACAGCACAGAAACAGGCCATTCGGCTCAAAAGGTCCATGCCGGTATTTATGCTCCACACGAACCTCCTCCCTCCCTACTTCATCTAACCCCATCAGCATATCCTTCTATTCCTTTCTCCCTCGTGTATTTATCTAGCTTCCCTGCATAAATGCATCAACATTAGTCACCTCAACTACTCGTTGTGGTAGCAAGTTCCACATTTTTACCACTCTCTGGGTAAAGAAGTTTCTCCTGAATTCCCTATTGGATTTATTAGTGACTATCTTATATTTATGGCCTCTACAAGTGGAAACATCTTACCCGTATCTCTACCCTATCAAACCCTTTCATAATCTTAAAGACCTCTATCAGGTCACTCCTCAGTATTCTCTTTTCTAGAGAAAAGTGCCCCAGCCTGTTCAATCTTTCCTGATAGGTATAACCTCTCAGCTCTGGTATCATCCTAGTAAATCGCTTTTGCACCTTCTCCAGTGCCTCTATATCCTTTTTATAATATGGAGGTCGGAACTGTTCACAGTATTCAAAGTGCGGTCTAACCAAGGTTCTATACAAGTTTATGCCACAAGCACAGCACCACGAACATGGATGAAGTGCAGGAAGAAGTTCAATGCTTTGACACGAGTGGTCAAGGTGAGTGAGGTCAACTGTCAAGTGGTGTCTCCTACCAACTGCACCACACACTACACCCTCATCACCCACATACCAACAAACTCTTTCCATCAGTACTCAACTCTTCCAATCAGATGCTTCCTCTCACCCTCACACATTACCACTGTTGCAAACCACACACCCACAACTCACAGGCCACACACACTGGCAGCTATTCAACCACGACAGCCACCTCACCCAAACATCTGGCAGGACACTCACCGACGCACTTCTTGCTTTCTTGCAGGAGAAGATGGTGCATAACAGGAGGCAGCAAGTGGCAGTGGCTCCATGGAACCTGAACTTGCTGTCCTCTCTCAGGATTGACAGCTTTCCTGCCCCACCCCTGTCACTCTGCCAGTGCCCTTGTTGTTGCCTGTCAGCCAGCCAGCCCATTTATTATAGGAATTTAGGAAGAGAAGTAGGCCATTTAGCCCCTTGAGCCTGTTCCACCATTCAGTGAGGTGATGGTTGATCTGTGACCTAACTCCATTTACCCACCGTAGCCCCATAACCCATAATACCTTTGTTTAATAAAAATCTATCACTTTCAGATTTAAAATTAACAATTGAGCTCGCATCAACTGCAGTTTCCGGAAGAGAATTCCAAACTTCTACTACCCTTTTGCGTGTAGAAGTGTTCCCTAATTTCACACCTGCAAGCCCTGGCTCTAATTTTTAGGCTATGTCCCCTCGTCCTGGTATTCAAGTATAGGAGACCCCCAAAAACAGGTACAAATGTACCAGCAGTCAGAAGCAATAATCCAGCAACTAACCTGTAACTTCTGCATGGACCCTTTAAATGTGCTGGTGGGGGGGCCTTCCATGCCGTTTAAGACCTGTTCAGCTGTGTGAGGTTAAGACCGTTGGCTAGATTGAGATCCATATAACAGCAGTCCCTTTAAATCAGCGTTACACACTGATCTACCGCATAATCTCCCTGCTCTACAGGCTGCCAGCATTCGTTAAGTGCACATGTGCATCTTTACCAAGGTGGCGTCCTGCACACGTCACGCCGGAAGTGTGCGCACGCATCTCAGAAGCCATTTCTGGGGCTTAGGAGTCTGCGTAGCGCTTACAAAACGGGTGCTACGCGGCCCAATTTAGCCCCCATTACATCTACTGCATTACCCTTGTCTATCCTTTCTGTTACTTCTTTAAAGAATTCAATAAGGCTGGTCAAGCATGAACTTCCCTTTTGAAATCTGTGCTGACTATCCTGTATTATATTTTCGGTTTCTAGATGTTCTTCTATTATATCTTTGAGTAAGGGTTCCATTATCTGACCTTAAGCTAACTGGTCTATAGTTCCTTGGAATTGTTCCATCTCCCCTTTTAAATTTCGGAATCACATTAGTTGTCCGCCAGTCCTCTGGCACTATTCCCTTTTCTAATGAATTTTTATATATATGTAATAGTGCCTCTGCTATCTCCTCCCTAACTTCTTTTAATATGCCCAGATGCAATCCATCCGGACCAGGGGTTTTATCCTCTCTAAGTCTGATTAGTTTATCAATTATCTCCCCCCCCCCTTTCTATCTTAAATGTCTTTATATCTTTTTTGATCTCTTCTTCTAATGTCGTGTCCACCATTTTAGTCTCCCTGGTAAATACTGAGGCAAAGTAATTATTATTTCTGCAATTTTGCTGTCATTACCTGTGAATTTATCATGTGTATCCCTTAGTGGCCCTATCCCTATCCTGATTTTTCTTTTGTTATTGATGTGTCTGTAGAATACTTTACTATTTCTTTTTATATTCCTTGATAATTTAATTTCATAGTTTCTCTGGCTTTCTATTTGTTTTTTTGACTTCTTTCCTAACCTCTTCATATTCCCTTTTATCATCCTCTCCTTTATTATCTGTGTGCTTAGAGAAGGCCTTTTTCTTTAGTTTTAACTTTACCCTTATTTCTTTATTCATCCATGGTGTGTCATTACTGGCTAGTTTGTTGCTTTTTAGTGGGATATATTTCTCCTGGACTCTATTGATCACCGTTTTAAATGTTTCCCCCTGCTGTTCTATTTCTTTGTTTGTCAGTATATTTTTCTGGTTTATTTTCCCTAGCTCCTGTTATCTTAATAGGAGGTGAGTTTATCAACTAAGAGGTGGGGTTACCCTAAGGCGATGCTAATAAGAGGTGGGGTTAGTCTACTGAAGAGAGGCTAGTCCATTAGGAGGCAGGGCTTCTATTCGGCGAGCGAGTTAGCCTATCGGGGAGGAGGTTTCCATTGGGTGAGAGAGTTATCCTATTGGGGAACAGGGATTCTATTTGGTGAGAGAGTTATCCTATTGGGGAGCGGGGTTTCTATTTGGTGAGAGAGTTATCCTATTGGGGAGCGGGGTTTCTATTGGGTGAGAGAGTTCTCCTATTGGGGAGCAGACTTCCATTGAGTGAGAGAGTTATCCTCTCGGGGAGGGGGTTTCTATTGGGTGAGAGAGTTATCCTCTCGGGGAGGGGGTTTCTATTGGGTGAGAGAGTTATCCTCTCGGGGAAGGGGTTTCTATTGGGTGAGAGAGTTATCCTCTCGGGGAGGGGGTTTCTATTGGGTGAGAGAGTTCTCCTATTGGGGAAGGGGTTTCTATTGGGTGAGAGAGTTATCCTATTGGGGAACAGGGTTTCAATTGGGTGAGAGAGTTATCCTCTCGGGGAGGGGGTTTCTATTGGGTGAGAGAGTTATCCTCTCGGGGAGGGGGTTTCTATTGGGTGAGAGAGTTCTCCTATTGGGGAAGGGGTTTCTATTGGGTGAGAGAGTTCTCCTATTGGGGAAGGGGTTTCTATTGGGTGAGAGAGTTCTCCTATTGGGGAACAGGGTTTCAATTGGGTGAGAGAGTTATCCTCTCAGGGAGCGGGTTTCTATTGGGTGAGAGAGTTATCCTCTCGGGGAGTGGGTTTCTATTGGGTGAGAGAGTTATCCTCTCGGGGAGTGGGTTTCTATTGGGTGAGAGAGTTATCCTCTCGAGGAGCAGGGTTTCTCAGCGTCCATACAGTGAGCAAAAGTGCTCTTTTTAGTAGAACTATTGGTCCTGTAGTTTTTTTTCCTGCAGGGACACAGTTGAAATCAGGATGTCAGAGTGGGGGGACTGACAGGTACAGACTGGACATCCCAGCACAGTATGGGCAGAATTTCTGAGAATGCCCCTTGGACCAGACACTAGGATTGGGGCCCTCAAGGAAAGTAAATAAGTGTCCCTGTGATAACCCATGAGGGCAAAGTGTGAGTTTTCCATCTGGACAATTGATTGAAGTAACAGCCTGTAACTCTGTCCTACTTTATTTGTAATAACTAGTTGATCTCCAGTGGTGTTGCACATGGGGAGTGACAACCAATTGTAGTGTTCAGTGATGCGGGGTTAAAGGGCGAGGTGTACGTCAACCGAGATGTGCAGGTGTAATTCAGTTGTCATTTTAAAATCATACATTCTATCCTTGTATTTCCATTGCCATTATAAATTCCTATGTCCACATTTATAATGGGAACTGCCTGTGTAAAACTTGTCACTGTAATTACACTTCCCACCAGTGGTGGGCTGTAGTGCCTCCATTGGGAGTAACGTGTAATTACAAGTGTGACAAGTTTATCTCGACGGTTTCTATTATAAATGTCGACATAGGAATTTATAATGGTAAAAGTTGACAAAGTGTGTGCAGGCCTAAGATTTTAAATATATCTCTAGATATGTTACAGTGGTCTCAGTATGGTTACACTATCCACAGGAAGGTGCAATATAATTTTACAGTACCTCTTCCCTCCGCGATGTAAATGTCTTCTTCTTACTTCCGCACGTATTCAACAGCTTCCTGGTGTTAAAGGTTGACCTTTGTGGGTAAAAGGACCACCGAGTGCAGTAGTCGGCCAAACTGGACCAGATAATCCCAGCTTCAACCCCTGGGCAGCGTTGGGCTCTAGCATCTGGAGTGGAGGTCCAATTGGAGCACTGCAATTGGCCTCAGTGCCCCTGGGCGAGGAAGGGGCAAAATCAGGGCTGATCACTCTACACTGACCCCCGCTGGAAATGTGTGCCCGCTGAATTCGGTTAAGGGTGGGATTGGTCTGGTTTGTGATTAAATAGCCAGCTCATATTTGCTATCCAACCTCCCAAATAAAGAATTGCTGCTTTGCTGATTTACCAGAGGGCTTCTGGTGCCTGTGGAAACCGTACACGAGAGAGAGAAAGCGAGAAGGGGGGTGGGGGGGTGCGAGAAGGGGAAGAAGTGCCAACAAACTGAAATAAACCAGTTCTTTTGTGATTGATACCAGTGTGATTGGACAGGTGAGTCCAACGCAATGCCAAGGAAGTCTTTTCACAGTTATACATGGACCTGTTGTGTCTATTTCTATCCAGATCTTCATCAGTGTTGCCATGATGCTCTACTTTGTGCGTCGAGCTCGCCAGGAACTGAACAAAACCATCCAGGCACACGATGTCAACCAGCCAGAGGGTGAAGCTCTCCCAGACAAGGGCAAGGACACGCACAGCACCAAAAGGACTAATGTTCCACCCGACATGGACTTCGTGTGACCAGCGGAGTTGGATGAGTTGAGCTGAAGCACGAAAGCCAATGCCAACTGGGAGCCGAAGGTGCAGCCAATCATAAGGTGGCATATGTTCTTACAATGAACGGACATCAGTAGCACACCCCGTTGTATGATGTTGCACACCCGTGGGTTAATGACTGGACTTGGTATTGATACTGGGGAGTCTCTTTGCTGTTGGGGCCATAATGATGGGCAGCATAAAAGGACCAGCAGGGGCTGCTCAAGATGGACAATGTGGGGGTGCTTGTTAATTCTTGAAATTAAAGCTTCAGTGCCACGTTACTGCTGGTACTGTTCCCGTGGGCTGGTGTCCATTCCAAGCTTTAGGAGTGGTGAACATTACTGTTGGTGACAGAGCCTACACTGTGCTCAGTTGGTAGTAAGTTGCCCAAGGGAGTGGGGATAAGGGGGGTTAGAAGGGATACGCTGACACAGTGCTGAATTTACCAAGGGGATATGGGAATGCGTGCAAGATATTATTGGAGGAGGGAATGGGGAACTGTGTGGCACATGAACTTGCCCTTTCATCTCTGGGAACTGGAGCTGAATCTGGCCCAGAGTGGTGGGATTAAAGCCTCCTTTACCCTGGAGCTGAATCTGGCCCAGAGTGGTGGGATTAAAGCCTCCTTCACCCTGGAGCTGGTCAGGAGTCCGTGTGAAAGGAACTCGGGCACATAGCCCGGTTTCCTCTGGCACGAGCCCACTGCACAGAACGACCCTAATGCTGCACTAAAGTAGCAGTCTTGATTAGATTATTAATAAGGCTGGCATACAAAATGGAAAATATCACACTGGTGCATTCGGGGCCCCTCTTCTCTATCTAACCCGTGCTGTACCTGCCCTGGGATTGTTTGATGGGTCAGTGTAGAGGGAGCTTTACTCTGTATCTAACCCGTGCTGTACCTGCCCTGGGAGTGTTTGATGGGACAGTGTAGAGGGAGCTTTACTCTGTATCTAACCCGTGCTGTACCTGCCCTGAGAGTGTTTGATGGGACAGTGTAGAGGGAGCTTTGCTCTGTATCTAACCCGTGCTGTACCTGCCCTGGGATTGTTTGATGGGACAGTGTAGAGGGAGCTTTACTCTGTATCTAACCCGTGCTGTACCTGCCCTGGGATTGTTTGATGGGACAGTGTAGAGGGAGCTTTACTCTGTATCTAACCCGTGCTGTACCTGCCCTGGGAGTGTTTGATGGGACAGTGTAGAGGGAGCTTTACTCTGTATCTAACCCGTGCTGTACCTGCCCTGAGAGTGTTTGATGGGACAGTGTAGAGGGAGCTTTGCTCTGTATCTAACCCGTGCTGTACCTGCCCTGGGATTGTTTGATGGGACAGTGTAGAGGGAGCTTTACTCTGTATCTAACCCGTGCTGTACCTGCCCTGGGAGTGTTTGATGGGACAGTGTAGAGGGAGCTTTACTCTGTATCTAACCCGTGCTATACCTGGCCTTGTAATGTTTGATGGGACATCGTAGAGGGAGCTTTACTCTGTATCTAATTCGCTGGAGTGAATGCTCAAAGTACTAATTGAAGATAAATCAAACAAGCTCCTTCTATGCATATGATCCTAGCTTCCCAGTTTTCCTATCTGTGCAGTGCCCATGCCACCTTTCATGCCCAATAATAGTAAAATCTAGTGGGTGTTGGGCTCCATGTAGAGTGACTGAAACCAGTCTATACTAGGTGATGTGGTTCCAAGGTACTGACAGGCTCCCAACACTCCCACCCATCCAGTCCAAACCTGGTTTCTAAACACTCCCATCCGTTGGGTCCAGACCTGGTTTCTAAACACTCCCATCCGTTGGGTCCAGACCTGGTTTCTAAACACTCCCATCCGTTGGGTCCAGACCTGGTTTCTAAACACTCCCATCCGTTGGGTCCAGACCTGGTTTCTAAACACTCCCACCCATCCAGTCCAGACCTGTTTTCTAAACACTCCCATCCGTTGGGTCCAGACCTGGTTTCTAAACACTCCCACCCATCCAGTCCAAACCTGGTTTCTAAACACTCCCATCCGTCGGGTCCAGACCTGGTTTCTAAACACTCCCATCCGTCGGGTCCAGACCTGGTTTCTAAACACTCCCATCCGTTGGGTCCAGACCTGGTTTCTAAACACTCCCATCCGTTGGGTCCAGACCTGGTTTCTAAACACTCCCATCCGTTGGGTCCAGACCTGGTTTCTAAACACTCCCACCCATCCAGTCCAGACCTGTTTTCTAAACACTCCCATCCGTTGGGTCCAGACCTGGTTTCTAAACACTCCCACCCATCCAGTCCAAACCTGGTTTCTAAACACTCCCATCCGTTGGGTCCAGACCTGGTTTCTAAACACTCCCATCCGTTGGGTCCAGACCTGGTTTCTAAACACTCCCATCCGTTGGGTCCAGACCTGGTTTCTAAACACTCCCACCCATCCAGTCCAGACCTGTTTTCTAAACACTCCCATCCGTTGGGTCCAGACCTGGTTTCTAAACACTCCCACCCATCCAGTCCAAACCTGGTTTCTAAACACTCCCATCCGTCGGGTCCAGACCTGGTTTCTAAACACTCCCATCCGTCGGGTCCAGACCTGGTTTCTAGACTCTCTGGTGTTCAAGTATAGCTTCTCATGTATAGTGCGGTGCAGCTGACAACTGCCATTAAATTAAAATTTCTGTACTTTCTTGTTGCGGCAGCCAGTAATGAAGGTTTAATTTACAGTCATGGAAAGCTGAATGTTCACAAACCAAGTGCCTGCCTGGAACCATTTCCTCTCTGCTCCCTCGAGTTGGGAGTCGCTGTCTATAACAATTACTTTTGGAGAACCATAGGCTAAAGACTTTTGTAAAAGTGCCTGACTTTGATATTGATCATGAGCCCAGCGATGCTTCCAGATAATCAAATAAATTCATTTTTACTTCTTGTATCTCTTGTTTAACCCTTTAACTCGTAGCAATTCTGGTTCTCTCTGGCCCAGCCTTTTATTTTCACCTAACACTGTGACATTGAAGAATGTCCCAATATTACTGCAATCACGAAATTCATATCGAACCACTGAAGTTTACAGCTAAGAAGGAGGCCATTTGGCCTATTGTGTCTGTGTTGGCCCTTTGCTAGAGTAATGCAAAACTAATCCCACTGCCCCACTCTCTCCCCACCTTCTTGTATCTTTCTCTGCTTCAAATATTTACCTTTAAAAGATGCAGTGATTGCTGCCTCAACCACTCACTGTGGCAAAGCATCCGATGCTCCAACAACCCTCTGTCTAAAGGATTTTCTCCTAACTTCACCTCCCCAACCAGAGGAAATAGTTTTTCTCTACTCACCCTATTAAAACCCTTGCTAATTGTAAAAACCTCAATTAAATCTCCTCTTAACCTTCTCTGTTCCAGTGGAAATAGCCCCGGTATATCAAATCTCTCTCCATAACTTTAGTTTCCCACCCCTTGCATCATCCTGGTGGATCCATGCTGTACGCTCTCCATGGCCTCGCCTCTCCCTATCTCTGTAGCCTCCTCCAGCCCTCCAACACTCAGATCTCTGTGCTCCTCCAATGCTGGCCTCCTGCGCATCCCCGATTTTCATCGCTCCACCATTGGCGACTGTGCCTTCAGCTGCATAGACCCTAAGCTCTGGAATTGCCTCCCTAAAACTCTCTGCCTCTCTACCTCTCTCTCCTCCTTTAAGACACTCCTTAAAACCTACCTGTGTGACCAAGCTTTTGGTCACCTGTTCTAATGTCTCTTTATGAGGGTCAGTATCAAATTTTGTCTGATACTCGCTCCTGTGAAACGCCTTGGGACATTTTACTACATTAAAGCCGCTATATAAATGCAAGATGTTGTTGTTGCTGGTCGGCTTAAAGCTGTACTGATGCCGAGGGGTGGGAATGGCAGCGGGAGGATGAACGATACCCTTCTGAGATGCAGCTTTGGAGGTCCCACTGCAGGAGATGCTGGAGAGATGGGTGTGCTGTCTCTGCAGCACACGAGCATTCCTCGCTGAAGATTAGTGCAAGAGCAGCAGAAAGAATGAATGTTGTGTCCCCTGTGTGGAGATACTGGGAGCAGGTTGAGGAAGAAAGCTGCTGGTCTCAGGAAGGTTGCCAAGGTGAGTGTCCTTCACTTTACACTTGCCTTAGGATGTATCTTAACAGCAGTCAGATTGTAAGCTTGGTGGAGCGTCACAGAGTGGACAATGCACAGCACTAAGTAAACTTTCCAAGGCATTCCCATGTTTCAGCACTGCGCTCTGTATTGCTGCTGTGTCAGTACATCTGCTGGATGACCCATGGAATGGGTCACGGAACAAACACCAAACGTAGACCCAGCACAAGGGACCTGCATGCTGCACGCTCACAGATTCAAGTAAGGTGGCTGATGTCCAAGGCCCTCTTCTGCTGCCAGTTGTGGCAGCTGGCACGGTGTCTCCTCACCTCGTCCATGGCAGTGGCCCTTTGCAGGACAATGCTGCGTAAAGTGCCTCACCTTGGATTCCTAATACTGCGTGGCCTCCTCAGAGTCTGCCCTTCCTACTCCAGAACCAGCAGAGGAGAGGGATGGCCAGTGAGATGCCCAATCCTCCTATTTAAGCAGAGCTCAATTCATGATACACAGCACAGAAGGAGGTCATTCGGCCCATCATGTCTGTGCCGGCTCTTTGAAAGAACTATCCGTTTAGTCCCACTCCCCTGCTCTTTCCCTGTAGCCCTACAAATTTTTTCGTTTCTTTTCAAATATTTATCCAATTCCCTTTGGAAAGTTACTGTTGAATCTGTTTCCACTGCCCTTTCAGGCAGCGCATTCCAGATCATAACAACCCACTGCCTAAAAAAAAATTCTCTTCATCTCCCCTCTGGTTCTTTTGCCAATGATCTTAAATCTGTGTCCTCTGGTTACCGACCCTTCTGCCACTGGAAACAGTTTCTCCTTATTTACTCTATCAAAACCATTCATTACTTTGAACGCCTCTATTAAATCTCCCCTTAACCTTCTCTGGTCTAAGGAGAGCAACCCCAGCTTCTCTAGTCTTTCCACATAACTGATGTCCCTCATTCCTGGTATTTTAATTCCCTTGGCTAACACCTACAGATGAGGTGCATCTTTAAGAAGGTGTGAAACCCAAGGACATCATGAAATGAACAATTAAGTTGTTGAGTCAACATGCAGACACCAAGATAACTCCCCTTTAAGGAATAGGAACAAATATGGCTGAACAAACCAGCAATGCAGCACCTGGTTTAACTTGAGTGTTGAGACCATTTTATGGGGAAAGGATCCGATTACATTTTTCTCAAGGCTTTAATGAAGGGATACAATAGGGTAGAAAAAAGAAAGACTTGCATTTATATAGCACCTTTCACAACCTCAGGACATCCCAAAGTGCTTTACAGCCAATGAAATATTTTTGAAGTGTAGTGTAATGTAGGAAACGTGGCAGCCAAGTTGCGCACAGCAAGATCCCATAAACAGCAATGTGATAATGACCAGATAATCTGTTTGAGTGATGTTAGTTGAGGGATAAATATTGGCCAGGACAACGGGGAGAACTTCTCTGCTCTTCTTCAATTGGCCATGGGATCTTTTACGTCCGCCTGAGAGGGCAGGCAGGGTCTCGGTTTAACGGTAGATATGGAGAAACTATTTCCTCTGGTGGGGGAATCCAAAACAAGGGGGCACAATCTTAAAACTAGAGCTAGGCCGTTCAGGAGTGAAATCAGGAAGCACTTTTTCACAAAAAGGATAGTGGAAATTTTGAACTCTCTCCCCAAAAGCCTGTGGTTGCTGGGAGACAATTGGAGCTTTGACTGAGATTGACATATTTTTGTTAGGTAAAAGTATGAGGCAATATGGAGCTAAATCGGGATAATGGAGTTGAGGTGCAGATCAGTCAAGATCTGATTGAATGGCAGAACAGGTTTGAGAGGCTGAATGGCCTCCTCCTGTCCCTATGAGCTCAGCACATGCCTGGTGCACAGGTCCTCAGCATGTGCTTTCCCTACCACATTATCCCAAAACCATCCACCTGGAGCCCACAGCATCTGATAATCCAGGACACGGTGCCCGGGAGCCCACAGCATCTGATAATACAGGTCATGGTGCCCGGGAGCCCACAGCATCTGATAATACAGGTCACGGTGCCCGGGAGCCCACAGCATCTGATAATCCAGGTCACGGTGCCCGGGAGCCCACAGCATCTGATAATACAGGTCACGGTGCCCGGGAGCCCACAGCATCTGATAATACAGGTCACAGTGCCCGGGAGCCCACAGCATCTGATAATCCAGGTCACAGTGCCCGGGAGCCCACAGCATCTGATAATACAGGTCACAGTGCCCGGGAGCCCACAGCATCTGATAATAAAGGTCACAGTGCCCGGGAGCCCACAGCATCTGATAATCCAGGTCACGGTGCCCGGGAGCCCACAGCATCTGATAATACAGGTCACAGTGCCCGGGAGCCCACAGCATCTGATAATACAGGTCACAGTGCCCGGGAGCCCACAGCATCTGATAATAAAGGTCACGGTGCCCGGGAGCCCACAGCATCTGATAATACAGGTCACAGTGCCCGGGAGCCCACAGCATCTGATAATAAAGGTCACGGTGCCCGGGAGCCCACAGCATCTGATAATAAAGGTCACGGTGCCCGGGAGCCCACAGCATCTGATAATCCAGGTCACGGTGCCCGGGAGCCCACAGCATCTGATAATCCAGGTCACGGTGCCCGGGAGCCCGCAGCATCTGATAATACAGGTCATGGTGCCCGGGAGCCCACAGCATCTGATAATACAGGTCACGGTGCCCGGGAGCCCGCAGCATCTGATAATCCAGGTCACGGTGCCCGGGAGCCCACAGCATCTGATAATACAGGTCACGGTGCCTGGGAGCCCACAGCATCTGATAATACAGGTCACGGTGCCCGGGAGCCCGCAGCATCTGATAATCCAGGTCACGGTGCCCGGGAGCCCGCAGCATCTGATAATACAGGTCACGGTGCCCGGGAGCCCACAGCATCTGATAATCCAGGTCACGGTGCCTGGGAGCCCGCAGCATCTGATAATACAGGTCACGGTGCCCGGGAGCCCGCAGCATCTGATAATACAGGTCACGGTGCCCGGGAGCCCACAGCAGCTGATTTTTTTTTATTCGTTCATGGGATGTGGGTGTCACTGGCAAGGCCGGCATTTATTGCCCATCCCTAATTGCCCTTGAGAAGGTGGTGATGAGCCGCCATCTTGAACCGCTGCAGTCCGTGTGGTGACGGTTCTCCCACAGTGCTGTTAGGAAGGGAGTTCCAGGATTTTGACCCAGCGATGATGAAGGAACGGCGATATATTTCCAAGTTGGGATGGTGTGTGACTTGGAGGGGAACGTGCAGTTGGTGTTGTTCCCATGTGCCTGCTGCTCTTGTCCTTCTAGGTGGTAGAGGTCACGGGTTTGGGAGGTGCCGTCAAAGAAGCCTTGGCGAGTTGCTGCAGTGCATCCTGTGGATGGTACACACTGCAGCCACAGTGCGCCGGTGGTGAAGGGAGTGAATGTTTAGGGTGGTGGATGGGGTGCCAATCAAGCGGGCTGCTTTATCCTGGATGGTGTCGAGCTTCTTGAGTGTTGTTGGAGCTGCACTCATCCAGGCAAGTGGAGAGTATTCCATCACACTCCTGACTGGTGCCTTGTAAATGGTGGAAAGGCTTTGGGGAGTCAGGAGGTGAGTCACTCGCCGCAGAATATCCAGCCTCCGACCTGCTCTTGTAGCCACAGTATTTATATGGCTGGTCCAGTTAAGTTTCTGGTCAATGGTGACCCCCAGGATGTTGATGGTGGGGGTTTCGGTGATGGTAATGCCGTTGAATGTCATGGGAAGGTGGTTAGACTCTCTCTTGTTGGAGATGGTCACTGCCTGGCACTTGTCTGGCGCGAATGTTACTTGCCACTTATGAGCCCAAGCCTGGATGTTATCCAGGTCTTGCTGCATGCGGACTCGGACTGCTTCATTATTTGAGGGGGTGCGAATGGAACTGAACACTGTGCAATCATCAGCGAACATCCCCATTTCTGACCTTATGATGGAAGGAAGGTCATTGATGAAGCAGCTGAAGATGGTTGGGCCTAGGACACTGCCCTGAGGAACTCCTGCAGCAATGTCCTGGGGCTGAGATGATTGGCCTCCATCAACCACTACCATCTTCCTTTGTGCAAGGTATGACTCTAGCCACTGGTGAGTTTTCCCCCTGATTCCCATTGACTTCAATTTTACTAGGGCTCCTTGGTGCCACACTCGGTCAAATGCTGCCTTGATGTCAAGGGCAGTCACTCTCACCTAACCTCTGGAATTCAGCTCTTTTGTCCATGTTTGGACCAAGGCTGTAATGAGGTCTGGAGCTGAGTGGTCCTGGCAGAACCCAAACTGAGCATCGGTGAGCAGGTTATTGGTGAGTAAGTGCCGCTTGATAGCACTGTCGACGACACCTTTCATCACTTTGCTGATGATTGAGAGTAGACTGATGGGGCGGTAATTGGCCGGATTGGATTTGTCCTGCTTTTTGTGGACAGGACATACCTGGGCAATTTTCCACATTGTCGGGTAGATGTCAGTGTTGTAGCTGTACTGGAACAGCTTGGCTGGAGGCGCAGCTAGTTCTGGAGCACAAGTCTTCAGATGTTGTCGGGGCCCATAGCCTTTGCTGTATCCAGTGCACTCAGCCGTTTCTTGATATCACATGGAGTGAATCGAATTGGCCGAAGACTGGCTTCTGTGATGGTGGGGATATCGGGAGGAGGCCGAGATGGATTATCCACTCGGCACATCTGGCTGAAGATGGTTGCAAACGCTTCAGCCTTGTCTTTTGCACTCACGTGCTGGACACCGCCATCATTGAGGATATGGATGTTTACAGAGCCTCCTCCTCCCGTTAGTTGTTTAATTGTCCACCACTATTCACGACTGGATGTGGCAGGACTGCAGAGTTTTGATCTGATCCGTTGGTTGTGGAATCGCTTAGCTCTGTCGAGGGCATGTTGCTTCCGCTGTTTAGCATGCATGTAGTCCTGTGTTATAGCTTCACCAGGTTGGCACCTCATTTTTTGGTACGCCCGGTGCTGCTCCTGGCATGCTCTTCTACACTCCTCATTGAACCAGGGTTGATCCCCTGGCTTGTTGGTAATGGTAGAGTGAGGAATATGCCGGGCCATGAGGTTACAGATTGTGCTGGAATACAATTCTGCTGCTGCTGATGGCCCATAATGCCTCATGGATGCCCAGTTTTGAGCTGCGAGATCTGTTCTGAATCTATCCCATTTAGCACGGTGGTAGTGCCACACAACACGTTGGATGGTGTCCTCAGTGCGAAGATGGAACTTCATCTCCACGAGGACTGTGCGGTGGTCACTCCTACCAATACTGTCATGGACAGATGCATTTGCGACAGGTAGGTTGGTGAGGACGAGGTCAAGTAAGTTTTTCCCTCGTGTTGTTCGCTCACCACCTGCCGCAGGCCCAGTCTGACAGCTTTGTCCTTCAGGACTCGGCCAGCTCGGTCAGTAGTGGTGCTACCGAGCCACTCTTGGTGATGGACACTGAAGTCCCCCACCCAGATAATCTGGGACCTGATAACCCAGGTCACGGTGCCCGGGATGCTTTGCTGCTGCAGACACTGGGAATCACTCCATTCTCCCTGACACTCCAGTTCCCTCTCGTGGTTAAAAAGATACCTTCCGCTCTCAAGACTTGTTTCTCTCAGGATTTCTGGGCATTTTCTCTCCCTCCCGAAACGATGGCGGCTCTCTTCTGGGATATAGTTGCAAGGCACCCACTGATAGGATTGCCCAAGGACTATCCTTGACAGGTGTTCAGATAATGAGCATAGACGCAACAGGAGATAAGCCTGAGGTTATTAAATCACCTCAAATAAAGACTTGCATTTAAAGAAACATAGAAAATAGGAGCAGGAGTAGGCCATTCGGCCCTTCAAGCCTGCTCCGCCATTCAGTATGATCATGGCTGATCCTCTATCTCAATACCGTATTCTCGCTCTCTCCCCATACCCCTTGATGCCTTTTGTCTCTAGAAATCTATCTCGCTCCTTCTTAAATATATTCAGTGACTTGGCCTCCACAGCCTTCTGTGGTAGAGAATTCCACAGGTTCACCACCCTCTGAGTGAAGAAATTTCTCCTCATCTCAGTCCTAAATGTCCTACCCTGTATTCTGAGATTGTGACCCCTCGTTCTGGACCCCCAGCCAGGGGAAACATCCTCCCTGCATCCAGTCTGTCTAGCCCTGTCAGAATTTTATATGTTTCAATGAGATCCCCTCTCATTCTTCTAAACTCGAGTGAATACAGGCCAAGTCGACCCAATCTCTCCTTATACGACAGTCCTGCCATCCCAGGAATCAGTCTGGTGAACCTTCGCTGCACTCCCTCTATGGCAAGTATATCCTTTCTTAGGTAAGGAGACCAAAACTGCACACAATACTCCAGGTGTGGTCTCACCAAGGCCCTGTATAACTGCAGTAAGACGTCCTTGCTCCTGTACTCAAATCCTCTTGCAATGAAGGCCAACATAACATTTGCTTTCCTAACTGTTTGCTGCACCTGCATATTTGCTTTCAGTGACTGGTGTACAAGGACACCCAGATCCCTTTGTACATCAACATTCCCCAATCTATCACTATTTAAATAATACTCTGCCTTTCTGTTGTTCCTTCCGAAGTGGATAACTTCACATTTATCAACATTATACTGCATCTGCCAGGTATTTGCCCACTCACTCAACTTGTCTAAATCACCTTGAAGCCTCTTTGCATCCTCCTCACAACTCACAATCCCACCTAGTTTTGTGTCATCAGCAAACTGGGAAATATTACATTTGGTTCCCTCATCCAAATCATTGATATACATTGTCAATAGCTGGGGCCCAAGCACTGATCCCTGCGGTACCCCACTAGTCACTGCCTGACACTCCGAAAAAGACCCATTTATTCCTACTCTCTGTTTCCTGTCTGTTAACCAATCTTCAATCCATGCCAGTATATTACCCCCAATCCCAATTTTGTGCACTAACCTCTTATGTGGGACTTTATCAAAAGCCTTCTGAAAATCCAAATACACCACATCCACTGGTTCTCCCTTATCTATTCTACAGTTACATCCTCAAAAAACTCCAGTAGGTTTGTCAAACATGATTTCCCTTTCATAAATCCATGTTGACTTTGTCTAATCCCGTTGATATTTTCTAGGTGTCCTGTTATCACATCCTTTATAATAGATTCTAGCATTTTCCCTCCTACTGATGTTAGGCTAACCGGTCTGTAGTTCCCTGTTTTCTTTCCCTCCTTTTTTAAATAGTGGGGTTACATTTGCCACCCTCCAATCTGCAGGAACCATTCCATAATCTATAGAATTTTGGAAGATGACAACCAATGCATCCACTATTTCCATGGCTACCTCTATTAGTACTCTGGGATGTTGGGCCGTTTTTCCTTTTGTGTTTTTGCGCCAGAAAGGAATGTATAATTGTTGCAATTCATGCATTCGTTCCTTAAATGTTAGCCATTGCCTATCCACTGTCATGGCTTTTAATGAAGTTTCTCAATCTATCATAGCCAACTCACACCTCATACCTTCATAGTTTCCTTTGTTTAGATTTAGGACCCTAGTTTCGGATTGGACTACTTCACTTTCCATCTTAATGAAGAATTCTATCATGTTATGGTCACTCTTCCCTAAAGGACCCGCACAACAAGATTATTAATTAACCCCTTCTCATTGCATAATACCCAATCTAGGATAGCCTGTTCCCTGGTTGGCTCCTCAATGTACTGGTCTAAAAAACCATCTCGTACACACTCCTGGAATTCATCCTCCACAGTATTTTTGCTGATTTGGTTTGGCCAGTCTATATGTAGATTAAAGTCACCCATGATTACTGTCGTACCCTTGTTACATGCATCTCTAATTTCCTGTTCGATACCGTCCCCTACATTACCGCAACTGTTTGGAGGCCTATAGACAACTCCCATCAGTTTTTTTCTGCCCCTTGGTGTTTCTTAACTCCACCCAGACTGATTCTACATCTTGGAGCCAATCCTTTCTCACTATTGCTCTGATTTTATCCTTATATATCACCTTTCACGGCTTCAGGCTTTCTCAAAGTGCTTTACAACCAATGAAGTACTTTTTTGAAGTGTAGTCACTGTTGTAATGTAGGAAATGTGGCAGCTAATTTGCACACAGCAAGGTCCCACAACAGCAATGAGATAATGACCAGATAATCTGATTTTAGGTGGTTGAGGGATAAATTACAGAAGGAGGCCATTCGGCCCATCGTGTCCGTGCCGGCCGAAAAAGAACTATCCAGCTTAATCCCACTTTCCAGCACCTGGTCCATAGCCCTGTAGGTTACAGCACTTCAAGTGCACATCCAGGTACTTTTTAAATGAGTTGAGGGTTTCTGCCTCTACCACCCTTTCAGGCAGTGAGTTCCAGACCCCCACCACTGGGTGAAAAAATGTCTCCTCAGCTCCCCTCTAATCCTCCTACCAATTACTTTAAATCTATGCCCCTTGGTCTCTGACCCCTCTGGTAGGGGAAATAGGTCCTCCCTATCGACTCTATCTAGTACCATCATAATTTTATATACCTCAATCAAACCTCAGCCTCCTTTGTTCCAAAGAAAACAACCCCAGCCTATCAATCTTTTCTCATAGTTAAAATTCTCCAGCCCTGGCAACATCCTCATAAATCTCCTCTGTACCCTTTCTGGTGCAATCACATCTTTCCTGTAATGTGGTGTCCAGAACTGTACACAGTACTCAAGCTGTGGCCTAACCAATGTTTTATACAGTTCTAGCATAACCTCCCTGCTCTTATATTCCTATAAAGGAAAGTATCCCGTATGCCTTTTTAACCACCTTATCTACCTGTCCTGCTACCTTCAGGGATCTGTGGACATGCTCTCCAAGGTCCCTCACTTCCTCTACACCTCTCAGTATCCTCCCATTTATTGTGTACTCCCTTGCCTTGTTTGCCCTCCCCAAATGCATTACCTCACAATTCTCTGGATTGAATTCCATTTGCCACTTTTCTGCCCACCTGACCAGTCCATTGATATCTTCCTGCAGTCTACAGCTTTCCTCCTCACTATCAACCACATGGTCAATTTATGTATCATCTGCAAACTTCTTGATCAAGCCCCCTATATTCTAGTCCAAATCATTAATATATACCACAAAAAGCAAGGGACCCAGTACTGGGCCCTGCGGGACCCCACTGCAAACAGCCTTCCACCCATCAACCATTACCCTTTGCTTCCTGCCACTTGCCAATTTTGGATCATGGGTAATATCGGCTAGGACACTGGGGAGACCTCCCCTGCTCTTCGAAATTGTGCCATGGGATCTTTTACATCCACCTGAGTGGGCAGACAGGGCCTCAGTTTAATGTTTCATCTGAAAGACGGCAGCTCCGACAGTGCAGCACTCCCTCAGTCCTGGATTGGAGTGTCAGCCTAGATCTCTGGAGTGGTGCTTGTACCCACAACCTTCTGACTCAGAGGTAAAAGTACTAACACTGAGTCAAGGCTGACACCGTATAATACCACTTACTGCTTAGAAACATTGAAGGGGGAGGAGGATGTTGAATCAGCATTTTGCAACACATTTCATCTCAGGGAAAGTAAATCTCTTCCTGCTAATGTTCTCTCCGCCTCTCCTGAAGGCGCTTGCTCTGGCTCAGGTTCCATGGTCATTCGCAGCCCGCTGGCACCTCAGATAAGTGCACATTTTTCAGGTGCGAGCCCGGGTGGTGAGTGCGGAGGATCTGTCAGCTGAGCCCGGTCCTCCCCTGACCCAACTCTTACACACGTGTCAGGCGAGGTGGTCCATTTCAGGTGTCAGCCGTGGCAGCACTCTCACCTCTGAGTCAAAAGTTTATGGGTTCAAGTCCCACTCCAGAGACTTGAGCACAGAATCCAGGCTGACACTCCAGTGTAGTACTGAGGGAGTGCTGCACTGTTGGAGGTGCCGTCTTTCAGATGCTGTCTAAAAGGTGGACTTAAAAGATCCCATGGCACTATTTCAAAGAAGAGCAGGGGAGTTGTCCCCGGTGTCTTGGCCAATATTTATCCCTAAAACAGATTAGCTGGTCATTTACCTCATTGCTGTTTGTGGGACCTTGCTGTATGCAAATTCATAGAATCATAGAAAGGTTACAGCAAGGAAGGAGGCCATTCAGCCCATTGAGTCCGTGCCAGCACTCTGCAAGAGCAATGCAGCGAGCCCCACTCCCCGCCGTAGCCCTGCAAATTTTTTCCCTTCAAGTACTTATCCAGTTCCCTTTTGAAGGCCATGATTGAATCTGCCTCCACCACCCCCTCAGGCAGTGCATTCCAGATCCTAAACACTCATTCTTCCTCATGTCACCTTTGGTTCTTCTGCCAATCACCTTAAATCTATGTCCTCTGGTACTTGACCCTTCCTCCAATGGGAACAGTTTCTCTCTATCTATTCTGTCTAGATGATGATTTTGAATACCTCTATCAAATCTCCTCGCAACTGTCTCTGTTCCAAGGAGAACAACCCCAACTTCTACAGTCTATCCACATAATTAAAGTCCCTCATCCCCATTCTAGTACCATTCTAGTAAATCTTTTCTGCACCTTCTCTAAGGCCTTGACATCCTTCCTAAATTGTGGTGCCCAGAACTGGACACAATGCTCCAGTTCATCATAACCTCCTTACGTTTGTAGTCTATGCCTCTATTTATAAAGCCCAAAATCCCTTATGCTTTTTTAGCCGCTTTCTCAACCTGCCCTGCCACCTTCAATGATTTGTGCACATGTACCCCCAGATCCCTCTATTCCTGCACCTCCTTTAGAATTATACCCTTTAGTTTATATTGTCTCTCCTCGCTCTTCCTACCAAAATGTATCACTTCACACTTTTCTACATTAAATTTTATCTGCCACGTGTCCACCCATTCCACCAGCCTGTCTAGATCCTCTTGAAGTCTATCACTATCCTCTATTTATATGCCTATCGAAGACTTGGATTCCCTTTTATGTTGGCCGCCAGTCTATTCTCATACTTTCTCTTTGCCCCTCTTATTTCCTTTTTCGCTTCCCCTCTGAACTTTCTATATTCAGCCTGGTTCTCACTTGTATTATCAACCTGACATCTGTCATATGTCCCCTTTTGTCTGCTTTTGTCTTACTCACTATCTCTTTTGTCATCTAGGGAGCGCTGGCTTTAGTTGCCCTACCTTTCTCCCTCGTGAGAATATTCCTAGACTGTACTCGAATCACCTCCTCTTTAAAGGCCGCCCATTGTTCAATTACAGTTTTTCCTGCTAATCTTTGATTCTAATTTACCCGGGCCAGATCTGTTCTAAAGCCACTGAAATTGGGTATTTGTACTTTAGTGTGGTCCTTGTCCTTTCCATAACTAATCTAATCCTTATGATACTATGATCACTGTTCCCTAATGTTCCCCCACTGACACTTGCTCCACTTGGTCTGCCTCATTCCCCAGAACCAGATCCAGCAATGCCTCCTCCCTCCTTGGGCTGGAAATGTACTGGTCCAGAAAGTTCTCCTGAACACACTTCAAAAATTCCTCCCCCTCTTTGCCCCTTACACTATTACTATCCCAGTCTTTATTAGGATAGTCAAAGTCCCTCATTATCACTGGAATCATAGAATCGTAGAAAGGTTACAGCACGGAAGGAGGCCATTCGGCCCATTGAGTCCATGCCGGCTCTATGCAAGAGCAATCCAGCTAGTCCCACTCCCCCGCCCTATCCCCGTAGCCCTGCAATTCTTTTCCTTTTAAGTGCTTATCCAGTTCCCTTTTGAAGGCCATGATTGAATCTGCCTCCACCACCCACTTGGGCAGTGCATTCCAGATCCTAACCACTTGCTGTGTAAAAAAGTTTTTCCTCATGTCACTTTTGGTTCTTTTGCCAATCACCTTAAATCTATGTCCACTGGTTCTTGACCCTTCTGCCAATGGGAACAGTTTCTCTCTATCTACTCTGTCAAGACCCTTCATGATTTTGAATACCTCGATCAAATCTCCTCGCAATCTTCTATGTTCCAAGGAGAACAACCCCAGCTTCTCCAGTCTATCCACGTAACTAAAGCCCTTCATCCCTGGAATCATTCCAGTAAATCTTTTTTACTATTTCTTACTCTAGTGCTATCTGTCTCTCCCAATCCTTTGTGCCCCTTGTTTCCCCTTTCTAATGCTACATCCTGGTGCCCATCCCCCTGCCAAATTAGTTTAAACCCCTCCCCCGCCCACTAATGAACCTCCCCACGAGGACATTGGTCCCAGCTCCGTTGAGGTGCAACCCGTCCGGCCTGTACAGGTCCCACCTCCCCCAGAACTGGTCCCAATGCCCCAGGAATCTAACACCCTCCCTCCTGCACCATCTCTCCAGCCACGCATTCATCTGCTCTATCCTCCTATTTCTATACTCACTAGTGCATGGCACTGGGAGTGATCTGGAGATTACTACCTTTGAGGAACTGCTCCTTAATCTCTTTCCTAACTCGTTAAAATCTGCCTGTAAGACCGAATCCCTCTTTCTACCCATGTCGTTGGTACCGATATGGACCACGACCTCTGGCTGTTCATCCTCCCCCCCCCCCAGAATGTTCTGCAGCTGCTCAGTGACATCCTTCATCCTGGCACCAGGAAGACAATATACCATCCTGGAATCATGTCTGCGGCCGCAGAAACGCCTGTCTGCTCCCCAGCTATAGAATCCCCAATCACTATTGGTCTCCTGACCTTTCTCCTCCCCCCCCTGTACAGCTGAGCCACCCACGGTGCTGGGAACTTGGCCCCCACGTTTTCCTACATTACAACAGTGACTACACTTCAAGAAATATTCCATTGGCTGTAAAGAGTTTGGGACGTCCTGAGGCCCTGAAAGGCACTCTCTAAATGCATGTCTTTCTTATTTAACACTGAACCATCGGCAGTCGCTCAAGCCTCTTCCCCTTTGCAGGAAGGAGAGTTCTGGTCACTTGAAACACGCTGACTGTGCTGGGGTTGAGAGCTTTGTAATTCTGTACAATAATCTGATGTCCTTTCAGATATTCCCAGAAAGCATTCGAAAGGTGAGAATTGAGCTGGAAGAGCTGGGAAATTCTACTCTGTTTTGAGAAGTGTCAGCTCACACTCTGTGACAAACAGTAATATTGCTTTATTTAGATATGAGAATATTGACCCTCCTCTCCTGCCCCTTTCTGTCTCCGAATGGCCCCGACTCCATGTCTTTGAGATTCCTCCCTCAATCCATGGCCTAGAAATTCAGGCACGCCCATTTTTGGGCTTGCAGGGGACACAATCCCTGCACCTGATTGGTTAGACCCGAGGCCCCTCCTCCCCTCCAGATATTGGTCCTCGCACTGGGGGAGGGGAGCGATCGGGCCGGGGGGAGGGGCAATCAGACCAAGGGAGGGGAGCGATCGGGCGGGGGCGAGGGGAGCGATCGGGCCGGAGGGGGGGAGCGATCGGGCCGGGGAGGGGCGATCGGGCCGGGGGGAGGGGAGCGATCGGGCCAGGGGGAGGGGAGCGATCGGGCCGGAGGGGGGGAACGATCGGGCCGGGGGAGGGGCGATCGGGCGGTGGGGGGGGGGAGCGATCGGGCCGGGGGGAGGGGAGCGATCGGGCCTGGGGAGGGGAGCGATCGGGCGGGGGGAGGGGAGCGATCGGGCCGGGGGGAGGGGAGCGATCGGGCCGGGGGAGGGGAGCGATCGGGCCGGGGGGAGGGGGAGCGATCGGGCCGGGGGGAGGGGAGCGATCGGGCCGGGGGGAGGGGAGCGATCGGGCCGGGGGAGGGGAGCAATCGGGCCGGGGGGAGGGGAGCGATCGGGCCGGGGGGGGGGGAGCGATCGGGCCGGGGGGAGGGGAGCGATCGGGCCGGGGGGAGGGGGAGCGATCGGGCCAGGGGGAGGGGAGCGATCGGGCCGGGGGAGGGGAGCGATCGGGCCGGGGGGGGGAGCGATCGGGCCGGGGGGAGGGGAGCGATCGGGCCGGGGGGGAGGGGGAGCAATCGGGCCTGGGGGAGGGGAGCGATCGGGCCGGGGGGAGGGGAGCGATCGGGCCGGGGGAGGGGCGATCGGGCGGTGGGGGGGGGGAGCGATCGGGCCGGGGGGAGGGGAGCGATCGGGCCGGGGGAGGGGCGATCGGGTCGGGGGGGCCAGGGGAGGTAGCAGTGGGCGGGAGGGGCAATCGGTGTCTTGTGGGGGTGGTTGGGGGGGAGAGCAGCCTACGATGTTTTAAAGTAAGGTCGGGAGGGGCACTCCTGCTCTGCCTGGCCCCATGTTTAGCTAAGTATGGGGGGAACCCCCTCCCGGTTAGCTCCACACAGTGAGTGAATTGCTCGGGCCTTCGAAATCCAGAAACGGGTCCTGCAGGAAGCACAGGGTCCTAATTTTAATAAATTATTCTGGGCTTTAAATGTCCCTGAGGTGCTCCTGATCCTCTCCCTCAGCCAATGGCGGGCAGCACACCTCCAGCTGGAAATGTACTTGTGCTTCCTGCCTGCCATATTGGGAGTATAGTGAGCCATTTATCCCTGGAAAAATGGGTGCTGCACAGCGGAATTTCTAGGCCGGTGTATCCAATATCTCCCTCACCTGGTGGACGGTGAGATCTCCCTCCCCACTATGACATCTCTGATTTCCCAGAATCTTGCTGTCAATTTTAATGGAACCATTTCTAAGGGAATGGGGTTAAATGGAGAGCTCTTTCACAGAGCCAGCACAGGCGCAATGGGCCGAAAGGCCTCCTTCTGTGCTGTACGATTCTGATTCCTCTGCTCTCCCGAAGTCTCTAAATCAAAAGCAAAACACTGCGGATGCTGGAAATCTGAAATAAAAACAGGAAATGCAGGAGAAGCTCAGCAAGTGAGGGAGCGTCTGGGGAGAAAGAAACAGAGTTAACGTTTCAGGTCGAGGACCCTTCGTCAGACTCGCTGAGCTACTCCAGCATTTTCTGTTTTTACTCCTAAAGTCCCTGTTGTTCACTCAATGTCTCCGATTCAGGCCAGTGACCTTCCTGGCTGCTCTCCCCATCTCCTTACTCTCACACAGTGACGCACAGTAATGCAAACACTGTGAATAACAGGAGATGCTGAGAGTGCACAGCAGGCCAGTCAGAATTTGGGCAAGGACCGTTGAACAGAATCTAATACGGTTGCCAATCCTCCAGGATTATCTTGGAGCCTCCAGGAATTAAAGATTAATCTTCTCGACGCTGCTTCCAGCAACTCTGGAGAAAAATAATAGTTTTTTAAAATTTTCCATTTATTAGTTATAAAAATATTGGCAATGGGGGAGAAATGTACAGCACAAAGTGGTGATAACCGGGCACTGTGATGATGGACATGTCGGGCGACCAATGACGGGAGAGTGGGGGTGGGGTGGTTGGAGGCGGGAGGGTCATGTGACGATACCTCCAGGAATACATCTTTCACCAGAGTTGGCAACCCTAGTCCCAGTACAGTCCTGATGATGGGCCCTGAACTTTAACCTGTCTTGTTACAGATGCTGCCTGGTTAACACTTTCTGTTATCATTTCAGATTGCATTTTCGTCTTTTTCACCCCATTTGATAAATTCAATTTCATTTTATCTGTCCACGTTGAATTTTTGTTGCACAGGTTTAAACCCCAAACACCTTATTTAACCATTAACCTGCCGGTGCGGCCCTGTGTATAATCCACCAGCCCCATCACTCCAGCTGTACCCTGCTCTGCTCAGTGCAGTTTCAACGTGGAAAGCTGGAGAAGGAATTCAGGTCAATTAAAGTAAGAGTGAAGTGTGCTGGATGCGGGGGCCAGTGTATAGGCTGCACACTCAGTGTCAGTGGGTTTGATGGTGGGTGTGTAATTACAGTGCGTTGGATAATACCTGCATTGTGACTAGTCTGGATTGGGCAGGGGGTGGTTCGCCTGGTTAGGAAGCTGTGTATTCAGTAGATGGCACTAGACAACCAATTTAATGCTCATTAAACAGTCACAGCACTGAAAGAAAAGGATTGTGTTCTGCAACATTCAATCATAGACACACTGGGGCAAATTATAACTGCAGTGTGGGGGTTAAGATGGTGACTGTCTCCCATCTTCCACCCTCCATAAATTTGAGCTCATCCAAAACTCTGCTGCCCGTATCCTAACTCGCACCAAGTCCTGTTCACCCATCATCCCCTGCTCGCTCAAATTTAAAACTTCTGATCCTTGTTTTCAAATCCCTCTGTGACCACGCCCCTCCCTATCTCTGTAATCTCCTCCAGCCCTACAACCCTCCTCCCAAGATCTCTGCATTCCTCCAATTCTTGCCTCCTGCGCATCCCCGATTTTAAGCGTTCCACCATTGGCGGCCGTGCCTTCAGCTGCCCAGGCCCTAAGCTCTGGAATTCCCTCCCTAAACCGGTTTGACCAAGCTTTTGGTCACTTGTCCCAATACCTCCTTAAGTGGCTCAGTGTCAAACTCCAGATAACACTCCTGTGAATCTCCTTGGGATGTTTTTACTACATTAAAGGCGCTATATAAATTTATGTTGTTGATGGGGATCGGGCCCCTTCCCGAAAAGTCTCCGACCTCCCACCATCTTAACTTACCTGAGAACAGGCACGGCAGGGCCGCCCACCCTCGGCAGGTGGGGGCCTACTTTACATTGGAAAGTCTTGCCTGATGATGTCATTGGCACCGCGCTGGTATTTTAACTCCCGTGTTCGCAAAGCCTGTAGGGGCGCCGCCAGTTAAAATGGAGCAGCATTTTTTAGCCAACCTTTCCCCTTTTTCCCCTTTTTCCTCTCCTGAAGTCATTGGCCCTGAAATTCCTCGTGGATTCTCCTGATCTCCCGCCAGAACTCGGGCGGGAGACCAGCGGAAACTCCAAGAAAACAAGGATAGCAGCTGCTGTCCGCCATTTCCCCAGCGGTTCCGCTGATCCCCGTCAAAGGTCCAGTGGGAGATTGGAAGGACCCCTGAAGAATTTCAGGACCACTGACTCGCGGAGAGAGAGGGATTAGTTTTGGATTGTTCCAGTAAAGAGCCAGAATGGACACGATGGGCCGAATGGTCACCTTCTGTGCTGTGAACTACTGTGGTTCAGTGCTACATTTCTACAATGCAACAACAAGACACATTTATATAGCACCTTTAATGTAGTAAAGTAAGGCGCTTCACAGGAGCGATTTCAAACAAAATTTGACACCGAGCCACATAAGGAGATATTAGGACAGGTGACCAGAAGCTTGGTCAAAGAGGTAGGTTTTAAAGGAGGAGAGAGAGGTGGAGAGGAGGAGAGGTTTAGGGAGGGAATTCCAGAGCTTAGACCCCAGGCAGCTGAAGGCATAGCCGCCAATGGTGGAGCGATTAAAATCGGGGATGCTCAACAGGCAAGAATTGGAGGAGCGCAGAGATCTCGGAGGGTTGTAGGGCTGGAGGAGGTTACAGAGATAGGGAGGGGCGAGGCCATGGAGGGGATTTGAAAACAAGGATGAGAATTTTAAAATCAAGGCGTTCCTGGACCAGGAGCCAATGTAGGTCAGCGAGCACAGAGGTGATGGGTGAACTGGACTTGGTGCGAGTTAGGGTACGGGCAGCAGAGTTTTGGATGAGCTCAAGTTTATGGAGGGTAGAAGATGGGAAATTGGACAGGAGAGCGTCGGAATAGTCGAGTTTGGAGGTAACAAAGGCATGGATGAGGGTTTCAGCAGCAGATGAGCTGAGGCAGGGGTGGAGACAGGTGATGTTACAGAGGTGGAAGTAGGTGGTCTTGGTGATGGAGCAGATATGTGGTCAGAAACTCATCTCAGGGTCAGATAGGAGGCCAAGATTGTGAACAGTCTGGTTCAGCCTCTGTCAGTGGCAGTACAATAGTGGCAGCCCTTGGGTAGCCCCAACACAAGTGCATTCTTCACCAATGAGCTTAGATACAAGGCTGCTCGACTGCAAAGGCCGTCATAGCCAAGCACAATCTTGTCCTCACTCTGTGTTCTCAAGAATATCGAATTCCAATGGAATAAACTCTTCCCATTCAGTCCCATTGTATTGAGTTCTCATTATACACCGCGCCCAATTCCCTTTTCCATTATATCCACCTGAACAGGCAGTCAGGGCCTCGGTTTAACATCTCAATTGAAAGACAGCACCTCTGACAGTGCAGCACTCCCTCAGTACTGCACTGGAGTGTCGGCCTAGATTATGGGCTCACGTCCGTATTGGGGTTGGAGCCCCCAATCTTGTGGCTCAGAGACGAGAGAGCTACCAACTGAGCCAAGCTGACACTACGATGTTGGTCAAACTCTATCTGGAATATAAACACAGAAGATACTGGAGAAGCTCAGCAAGTGGGGCAGCATCTGTGGAGGAAGAAACAGAGTTAACGTTTCAGATCAAGGACCTTTCGTCAGAACTGGAAGGTGTTAAAGAGTTAAAGTTTTTGAGCAAGTACAGAGCCAGGGAAAGTGGGGAGGGAGGAAAGAACAAAAGGGAAGGTCTGTGATAGGGTGGGGGGCAGGAGTGATTAAATGACAAAATGGATGATGGTGCGAGGCGAGGAGGGTGGGAATGGGACAGGTTAAAAAATAAAAGATTGATCAGGAGTTGCTGTAAATGGTAACAGAAGAACTATTAGCAGCACTAGCTGTCTGAAAAAATGGGAGCAGTGGTTATGATCTGAAGTTATTGAAAACAATGTTGAGTCCGGAAGGTTGTAAAATGAAGAAAGGTTCTGATGAAAGGTCATCGACCTGAAACATTAACTCGGTTTCTCGCTCCACCGATCCTGCCTGACCTGCTCAGTGTTTCCAGCATTTTCTGTTTTTATTTCAGATTTCCAGCATCCGCAGTATTTCGCTTTTCTATCTGGAATATTTTGTATCCTCTCCCTGCCTCATCACAAGCAGAATATCACTGCCCACTGATTCGGACCAATGGGCTAAGAAAGATGGTCCATTATGAGGAAACATTGAAGGAGCTGAGCTGGTTTTTCATGGAACAGAGGAGACGTGAACTGTGAAAAAAAATGACAAAAGTTGTTCCAGGCAATTTATTGACTGTGGTGAAGGATTTAAATGCTCGTTAAAAGTAAGGAAGTTAGGAATAAGAAAGGAAATCAGAATTTGATCTTGGAATAGGTAATGGAGTTGTGGAATAAGTTATGTGGAAAGGACATTGACACGTCTGCTTAATCGGCACCCCATCCACCACCCTAAACACCCACTCCCTCCACCTTCGGCGCACTGTGACTGCAGTGTGTACCATCTACAAGATGCACTGCAGCAACTCGCCAAGGCTTCTTCGACAGCACCTCCCAAACCTGCGACCTCTACCACCTAGAAGGACAAGAGCAGCAGGCACATGGGAACAACACCACCTGCACGTTCCCCTCCAAGTCACACACCATCCCGACTTGGAAATATATCACCGTTCCTTCATCGTCGCTGGGTCAAAATCCTGGAACTCCCTTCCTAACAGCACTGTGGGAGAACCTTCACCACACGGACTGCAGCGGTTCAAGGAGGCGGCTCACCACCACCTTCTCAAGGGCAATTAGGGATGGGCAATAAATGCTGGCCTTGCCAGCGATGCCCACATCCCATGAACGAATAAAAAAATGTTGCCAGCTCTAGGTCAGAGGGGTGGGGGGGACATGAAATACATTTGCTGCCCCCCAAACATTTTTTGAAAATAACTCCCAATGATTGTAGCTGAGGATTGGACGCACAAAGATTCTGAAAAGAAGGTCACAGATCAGACCAGGTTCAGAGGTCACAGGAAAAGACCTTTCAGGAGCAGGAAAGGCTCAACAAGCCTCGTTAGAAACATAAGAAATAGTAGCAGGAGTAGGCCATACGGCCCCTCGAGCCTGCTCCGCCATTCAATCAGATCATGGCTAATCTTCGACCTCAACTCCACTTTCCTGCCCAACCCCCATATCCCTTGATACTCTTACAGTCCAAATATCTATCGATCTCAGCCTTGAATATATTCAGCGACTGAGCATCTTGGATTGAGAATTGCAAAGATTCACAACCCTCTGAGTGAAGAAATTTTCTCCTCATCTCGGTCCTAAATGGCCGACCCCTTATCTTGAAACTATGACACCATTTCTAGACTCACCAGCCAGGGGAAACAGCCTCTCAGCATCTACCCTGCTTCATTCTTTTTGAGAGATCGACCCTCTCCTACCCACCTTCTCATCATAGCCCTCAATATATTACTCCTTTAGATACAGGCTCGGGAGCCTAGTGATTAGAGTAGTGGGTTAAAAATCCAGAGTAGCTGGGAGTTCAGGTCTCACCAACAAATGTGGGATTTAGTGGGAGGGTATCAGAAAAAAATGATCATGAAAGATTCTGCAGCAGCTCACCACTACCTTCACAGGGCAACTAGGGTGGACAATAAATACTGCCTCCATGTGTCACCCACAGCCCAAGAACTAATAAAAGAGAATCATGTATGTTTACACTCTGCATTTTTAAAATTAATTCTCAGGATGTGGGCGTCGCTGGCGAGGCCAGCATTTATTACCCATCCCTAATTGCCCTTGAGAAGGTGGTGGTGAGCCGCTTTCTTGAACCGCTGCAGTCTGTGTGATGAAGGTTCTCCCACAGTGCTGTTAGGAAGGGAGTTCCAGGATTTTAACCCAGTGACGATGAAGGAACGGCGATATATTTCCAAGTCGGGATGGTGTTTGACTTGGAGGGGAACGTGCAGGTGGTGTTGTTCCCATGTGCCTGCTGCTCTTGTGCTTCTAGGTGGTAGAGGTTGCGGGTTTTGGAGATGCTGTTGAAGAAGCCTTGGGGAGTTGCTGCAGTGCATCCTGTGGATGGTACACACTGCAGCCACAGTGCGCCGGTGGTGAAGGGAGTGGGAGTTTAAGATGCAATCTCTGGGTGGAGGCATTCTTGGAGGTTTGACCACGTGAGATTCTGGCCACATGACATGTGATCTCATGACTTCTACAAATGTTATTGCATTTACCTTATAAAGGTCAGGTCCCCAGTAAGTTGAGAATTTTTGCTTGTGGTTTCATGCCAGCAGCTGTTGTGCAAGAAATTCCGAGAACCAGGCTCCCCAAGAACAGGCGAAGAGGGGAAACTCAGGAACATCTCCATTTCAGACCCCCTGATTCCCGAGACCCCCCCTTTTCCTGACACCTCCCCATTCGTGGGACCCCCCTGCTTCCTGAGCCCCCCTCCGATTCCCGGGACTACCCTTCCCCCGATTCCCGAGACCCCCCGATTCCCGGGATCCTCCCCCTGATTCCCAACACACCCCCATCCTCCGCCCCGATTTCCTGGATTCCCCCCCCTGATTCCCGAAACCCCCCGGATTCCCGAGACCCCCCGATTCCCGACCGTGCTCCATGCGGCTCTCTGTGGCGGTGGTCAGGTGACGTCACTGAGCTGGTGAGGTCACGGAGCGGGGGTCGGGTGAACTGCGGTGGGAAATTTAAATCACTGACTCTCCCAGGGTTCTGGAGGCAGCACTCGGGGGAGCAACCCCTGATTCCGGGAGACCTCCGGTCACCCCAGGAGGTTTGGGAACCCTACTCTGATCCCTTTAAGAGAGACCAGGATCCTGCGCCAACTTCTCTGGTAGGCTGGAAGTGTCCTGGTGCCAGGGTGAAGCCAGGCAGCAAGACTGGCACAAGAACAACTCATTGGGGCTCAGGCCTTCAGTCCATGTCGCAGCAAAGGAGGACATTTACTACAAAAAGACTTCATCAAAAAGTTACAGAAACCTGCAGCAGTCTCCATGGTAACCGAGGTTAAAATGAAGTACGATCATATTTTTTTTCCTAAATCCCTGTATGGAGTGGGAGTAATAAAAATATAAGGATTTGTGTGGCTAGGTATCAGCCATGGCTCAGTGGGCAGCTCGCTCATCTCTGAGTCAGAAAATTGTTTGTTCAAGTCCCACTCCAGAGACTTGAGCCCATAATCCAGGCTGACACTCCCAGTGCAGGACTGAGGGAGTGCTGCACTGTCAGTGGTGCCATCTTTCAGATGAAACATTAAACCGAGGCCCACCTCTCAGGTGGATGTAAAAGATCCCATGGTACGATTTCAAAGAAGAGCAGGGGAGTTCTCCCTGCTGTCCTCTGGGCCAATATTTATCCCTCAACCAACATCACTAAAACAGATTATCTGGTCATTTATCTCATTGCTGTTTGTGGGATCTTGCTGTGCACAAATTGGCTGCCACGTTTCCTACATTACAACAGTGACTACACTTCACAAATATATCATTGGCTGTAAAACACTTTGGGACGTCCTGAGGTTGTGAAATGTGCAATATAAATGCAACTTCTTTCTTTCTTTAGGCTGCGGAGGTGCAGATAGCCTTGAGGGGAAGGACCTGGATTATCGGGCGCTCGGGCCTGTTCTGTGCCCACGCCGATTAGTGTGCCATCATGTCGCTGGGAGGGGCTCATGGCACTGGGGGTCTCTTTCTTTCTTGCTTTTTCTCATGAGCCTTTTGGAACAAGAGCTGAAGGCCGATATAATGGATCAGACACAACTACCAGGGACAGATCACCGGGACCTTAAAGCAGGGCCTTGGACACTTGGACCAATCGCACTGATCTTTAGGTCAACCTGGCAAAGGCGCCCAAGATTATTGCAGCCTTGTGTCTGCAAAACCTTGACCTGCGAAGGAGCCTTGCCATGGACCAGGGACCAAGGGGAACCAGACTTAACCCAAGAGGATCTTGGCCAGAAGTCAGAGGAGATCTGAAGGAGCAACCTTTCAGTCAGGAAGGGTCTCGTCCTCCGACTTCCTAACCTGCAGGAATTCAGGAACTCCCGCTTGTTGATTGGTCACACACTGGAGGGCCGCTGGTGCCCGTGGAACTGCACCCCCTGGCAGTGCCAGGACAGCACGGGGCAAAGGGTGAGGAAACCGTCGGGATGACGAACAATTCAGGTCAAGGGCAACAAGGGTTCATTTGAATATGTGGAGACCGGGATGCCTGGGTACCGGTCGGTGGTTCTGAATCAGGGGGTGAAAATGGGAGAAACTCCTTTCCGCCTGCAGATTTAAATCGCACGAGTGCATTTCTCAGAGTAATGCGGCACCACAGAGCACACACTCATCAGTCTTAACAATATTCAAATAACCCCTCCTGAACCTTGGCTTTTCCATTCTAATGAGGAGCATGAAATGTTCTGGCCTGATTGTGTCAGACATACTGTGACCAGCTTAACTTTCTGAAGAGAGCTACTTCCCATCTCTGCTTCTCTCTCTCTCTCTCTCTCTCTCTCACCAACAGATATTTGGTGGTGGGGGAGGGGGTCATTTTAACCTAACCCGTCTGGGGTAAGGGGGAGGGGGGAGATTCTGTCCCAATTCCCGGTTAACACCCCGCCCGAATTTACACCCCATTGACTGCAACAGAGCATAAAATCGGCCGGGGTATAAAAGGGGAATTCGACCCGAACCCGTCCCCTTCCCCCTGGGCAGGTTAGGTTAGAACGACCCCCCCACTTGCTCATTTAAAGGGGCAATGTCACCATGTTAAAGTATCTAGGTAAATGGGCCAGTCTGTCACAGACAGCAATGAGATGACTGCAGGGCCGTGTCTGCTGATAATATTTCTGCTGTTGGTCGCTCTGTCATTCTGATAGATTCTTGTTAGGCAAAGGTATTATGGGTTATGGAACCGAGGCAGGTAGGTGGAGTAAAGATCTAATTGAATGGCGGAACAGGCTCAAGGGGCTGAATGACCTGCTCCTCTCCCGATGTTCTTGTGAATCTGTACTGGTTCGCACAACTAATCTGTGCCCAGTGCTGATTAAAGTGTGGTTAATGCTGCGTTCCATTGGAGGGAGTAACTCCTGCCAGGAAGATACTGCAGCCAGCAGCTGGCGGAGGGTGACACCTCCATACCCGGCATGGACCCAGGAGGGACATGAGGCATGGGGCTGGTCAGGGTCAGAGGAGCATCACATACAGTGTGCATTTATGACTGGGGCTCACAGGGGAGATCAGCCTGTATTAGAGGAGGGGGGGGGGTCACAGTGCAGCAACCCCAGGTCCAGGAAATCCCAGAGTAGCGCAGGTGGGTGAGGGGGGCAGAGACCCGATGCAAGGAGCTCTCCAGCCCAGTCTTCTCACTCACGTGTCTGGGGATGGCTGATCTGCCAGGCACTGAGTGAGGGATAGTGGTGTCCGACTCACTCGCCCAGCGCTGCCCCTGAATCTGCCACTCGGAGGGTCTCTCCGCCCAACAGGCTCACCCACCTCTGAAGTAACATTTGCCACAGTAAAAAGAAAGAAAGACTTGTGTTTATAGAGCGCCTTTCATAATATCAGGACGTCCCTAAGTGCTTTACCCTGCTCATATACACTGTGTATCTATATCATACCCTGCTCATATACACTGTGTATCTATATCATACCCTGCTCATATACACTGTGTATCTATATCATACCCTGCTCATATACACTGTGTATCTATATCATACCCTGCTCATATACACTGTGTATCTATATCATACCCTGCTCATGTACACTGTGTATCTATATCATACCCTGCTCATGTACACTGTGTATCTATATCATACCCTGCTCATGTACACTGTGTATCTATATCATACCCTGCTCATGTACACTGTGTATCTATATCATACCCTGCTCATATACACTGTGTATCTATATCATACCCTGCTCATATACACTGTGTATCTATATCATACCCTGCTCATGTACACTGTGTATCTATATCATACCCTGCTCATATACACTGTGTATCTATATCATACCCTGCTCATATACACTGTGTATCTATATCATACCCTGCTCATGTACACTGTGTATCTATATCATACCCTGCTCATGTACACTGTGTATCTATATCATACCCTGCTCATGTACACTGTGTATCTATATCATACCCTGCTCATATACACTGTGTATCTATATCATACCCTGCTCATATACACTGTGTATCTATATCATACCCTGCTCATATACACTGTGTATCAATATCATACCCTGCTCATATACACTGTGTATCGATATCATACCCTGCTCATATACACTGTGTATCTATATCATACCCTGCTCATGTACACTGTGTATCTATATCATACCCTGCTCATATACACTGTGTCTCTATATCATACCCTGCTCATATACACTGTGTCTCTATATCATACCCTGCTCATGTACACTGTGTATCTATATCATACCCTGCTCATATACACTGTGTATCTATATCATACCCTGCTCATATACACTGTGTATCTATATCATACCCTGCTCATATACACTGTATATCTATATCATACCCTGCTCATGTACACTGTGCATCTATATCATACCCTGCTCATATACACTGTGTATCTATATCATACCCTGCTCATGTACACTGTGTATCTATATCATACCCTGCTCATGTACACTGTGTATCTATATCATACCCTGCTCATGTACACTGTGTATCTATATCATACCCTGCTCATGTACACTGTGTGTATCCATATCATACCCTGCTCATGTACACTGTGTATCTATATCATACCCTGCTCATGTACACTGTGTATCTATATCATACCCTGCTCACATACACTGTGTATCTATATCATACCCTGCTCATGTACACTCTGTGTCTATATCATACCCTGCTCATGTACACTGTGTGTATCTATATCATACCCTGCTCATGTACAATGTGTGTATCCATATCATACCCTGCTCATGTACACTGTGTATCCATATCATACCCTGCTCATGTACACTGTGTATCTATATCATACCCTGCTCATGTACACTGTGTGTATCTATATCATATCCTGCTCATGTACACTGTGGGTGTCCATATCATACCCTGCTCATGTACACTGTGTGTATCTATATCATACCCTGCTCATGTACGCTGTGTATCTATATCATACCCTGCTCATGTACATTGTGTATCCATAGCATACCCTGCTCATGTACACTGTGTGTCTATATCATACCCTGCTCATATACACTGTGTATCTATATCATACCCTGCTCATATACACTGTGTATCTATATCATACCCTGCTCATGTACACTGTGTATCTATATCATACCCTGCTCATGTACACTGTGTATCTATATCATACCCTGCTCATGTACACTGTGTATCTATATCATACCCTGCTCATATACACTGTGTATCTATATCATACCCTGCTCATATACACTGTGTATCTATATCATACCCTGCTCATATACACTGTGTATCTATATCATACCCTGCTCATGTACACTGTGTATCTATATCATACCCTGCTCATGTACACTGTGTATCTATATCATACCCTGCTCATGTACACTGTGTATCTATATCATACCCTGCTCATATACACTGTGTATCTATATCATACCCTGCTCATATACACTGTGTATCTATATCATACCCTGCTCATATACACTGTGTATCAATATCATACCCTGCTCATATACACTGTGTATCGATATCATACCCTGCTCATATACACTGTGTATCTATATCATACCCTGCTCATGTACACTGTGTATCTATATCATACCCTGCTCATATACACTGTGTCTCTATATCATACCCTGCTCATATACACTGTGTCTCTATATCATACCCTGCTCATGTACACTGTGTATCTATATCATACCCTGCTCATATACACTGTGTATCTATATCATACCCTGCTCATATACACTGTGTATCTATATCATACCCTGCTCATATACACTGTATATCTATATCATACCCTGCTCATGTACACTGTGCATCTATATCATACCCTGCTCATATACACTGTGTATCTATATCATACCCTGCTCATGTACACTGTGTATCTATATCATACCCTGCTCATGTACACTGTGTATCTATATCATACCCTGCTCATGTACACTGTGTATCTATATCATACCCTGCTCATGTACACTGTGTGTATCCATATCATACCCTGCTCATGTACACTGTGTATCTATATCATACCCTGCTCATGTACACTGTGTATCTATATCATACCCTGCTCACATACACTGTGTATCTATATCATACCCTGCTCATGTACACTCTGTGTCTATATCATACCCTGCTCATGTACACTGTGTGTATCTATATCATACCCTGCTCATGTACAATGTGTGTATCCATATCATACCCTGCTCATGTACACTGTGTATCCATATCATACCCTGCTCATGTACACTGTGTATCTATATCATACCCTGCTCATGTACACTGTGTGTATCTATATCATATCCTGCTCATGTACACTGTGGGTGTCCATATCATACCCTGCTCATGTACACTGTGTGTATCTATATCATACCCTGCTCATGTACGCTGTGTATCTATATCATACCCTGCTCATGTACATTGTGTATCCATAGCATACCCTGCTCATGTACACTGTGTGTCTATATCATACCCTGCTCATGTACACTGTGTATCTATATCATACCCTGCTCAAGTACACTGTGTATCTATATCATACCCTGCTCATGTACACTGTGTGTATCTGTATCATACCCTGCTCATGTACACTGTGTATCTATATCATACCCTGCTCATGTACACTGTGTATCCATATCATACCCTGCTCATGTACACTGTGTGTATCTGTATCATACCCTGCTCATGTACACTGTGTATCTATATCATACCCTGCTCATGTACAATATGTGTATTTTGTATCATACCCTGCTCATGTACACTGTGTGTATCTATGTCATACCCTGCTCATGTACACTGTGTTTATCTATATCATACCCTACTCATGTACACTATGTGTATTTATATCATACCCTGCTCATGTACACTGTGTATCTATATCATACCCTGCTCATGTACACTGTGTATCTATATCATACCCTGCTCATGTACACTGTATGTATCTATATCATACCCTGCTCATATACACTGTGTATCTGTATCATACCCTGCTCATATACACTGTGTATCTATATCATACCCTGCTCATATACACTGTGTATCTATATCATACCCTGCTCATGTACACTGTGTATCTATATCATACCCTGCTCATATACACTGTGTATCTATATCATACCCTGCTCATATACACTGTGTATCTATATCATACCCTGCTCATATACACTGTGTATCTATATCATACCCTGCTCATGTACACTGTGTATCTATATCATACCCTGCTCATGTACACTGTGTATCTATATCATACCCTGCTCATGTACACTGTGTATCTATATCATACCCTGCTCATATACACTGTGTATCTATATCATACCCTGCTCATATACACTGTGTATCTATATCATACCCTGCTCATATACACTGTGTATCAATATCATACCCTGCTCATATACACTGTGTATCTATATCATACCCTGCTCATATACACTGTGTATCTATATCATACCCTGCTCATATACACTGTGTATCTATATCATACCCTGCTCATGTACACTGTGTATCTATATCATACCCTGCTCATATACACTGTGTCTCTATATCATACCCTGCTCATATACACTGTGTCTCTGTATCATACCCTGCTCATGTACACTGTGTATCTATATCATACCCTGCTCATATACACTGTGTATCTATATCATACCCTGCTCATATACACTGTGTATCTATATCATACCCTGCTCATATACACTGTATATCTATATCATACCCTGCTCATGTACACTGTGCATCTATATCATACCCTGCTCATATACACTGTGTATCTATATCATACCCTGCTCATGTACACTGTGTATCTATATCATACCCTGCTCATGTACACTGTGTATCTATATCATACCCTGCTCATGTACACTGTGTATCTATATCATACCCTGCTCATGTACACTGTGTGTATCCATATCATACCCTGCTCATGTACACTGTGTATCTATATCATACCCTGCTCATGTACACTGTGTATCTATATCATACCCTGCTCACATACACTGTGTATCTATATCATACCCTGCTCATGTACACTCTGTGTCTATATCATACCCTGCTCATGTACACTGTGTGTATCTATATCATACCCTGCTCATGTACAATGTGTGTATCCATATCATACCCTGCTCATGTACACTGTGTATCCATATCATACCCTGCTCATGTACACTGTGTATCTATATCATACCCTGCTCATGTACACTGTGTGTATCTATATCATATCCTGCTCATGTACACTGTGGGTATCCATATCATACCCTGCTCATGTACACTGTGTGTATCTATATCATACCCTGCTCATGTACGCTGTGTATCTATATCATACCCTGCTCATGTACATTGTGTATCCATAGCATACCCTGCTCATGTACACTGTGTGTCTATATCATACCCTGCTCATGTACACTGTGTATCTATATCATACCCTGCTCAGGTACACTGTGTATCTATATCATACCCTGCTCATGTACACTGTGTGTATCTGTATCATACCCTGCTCATGTACACTGTGTATCTATATCATACCCTGCTCATGTACACTGTGTATCCATATCATACCCTGCTCATGTACACTGTGTGTATCTGTATCATACCCTGCTCATTTACACTGTGCATCTATATCATACCCTGCTCATGTACAATATGTGTATTTTGTATCATACCCTGCTCATGTACACTGTGTGTATCTATGTCATACCCTGCTCATGTACACTGTGTTTATCTATATCATACCCTACTCATGTACACTATGTGTATTTATATCATACCCTGCTCATGTACACTGTGTATCTATATCATACCCTGCTCATGTACACTGTGTATCTATACCATACCCTGCTCATGTACACTGTATGTATCTATATCATACCCTGCTCATGTACACTGTGTATCTATATCATACCCTGCTCATGTACACTGTGTATCTATATCATACCCTGCTCATATACACTGTGTATCTATATCATACCCTGCTCATGTACACTGTGTATCTATATCATACCCTGCTCATATACACTGTGTATCTATATCATACCCTGCTCATATACACTGTGTATCTATATCATACCCTGCTCATGTACACTGTGTATCTATATCATACCCTGCTCATATACACTGTGGGTATCCATATCATACCCTGCTCATGTACACTGTGTGTATCTATATCATACCCTGCTCATACACACTGTGTGTCTATATCATACCCTGCTCATGTACGCTGTGTATCTATATCATACCCTGCTCATGTACATTGTGTATCTATATCATACCCTGCTCAAGTACACTGTGTATCTATATCATACCCTGCTCATGTACACTGTGTGTATCTGTATCATACCCTGCTCATGTACACTGTGTATCCATATCATACCCTGCTCATGTACACTGTGTGTATCTGTATCATACCCTGCTCATGTACACTGTGTATCTATATCATACCCTGCTCATGTACATTGTGTATCCATAGCATACCCTGCTCATATACACTGTGTATCTGTATCATACCCTGCTCATGTACACTGTGTGTCTATATCATACCCTGCTCATGTACACTGTGTATCTATATCATACCCTGCTCAAGTACACTGTGTATCTATATCATACCCTGCTCATGTACACTGTGTGTATCTGTATCATACCCTGCTCATGTACACTGTGTATCCATATCATACCCTGCTCATGTACACTGTGTGTATCTGTATCATACCCTGCTCATGTGCACTGTGTATCTATATCATACCCTGCTCATGTACACTGTGTATCCATATCATACCCTGCTCATGTACACTGTGTGTATCTATATCATACCCTGCTCATGTACACTGTGTATCCATATCATACCCTGCTCATGTACACTGTGTGTATCTGTATCATACCCTGCTCATATACACTGTGTATCTATATCATACCCTGCTCATGTACACTGTGTATCCATATCATACCCTGCTCATGTACACTGTGTGTATCTATATCATACCCTGCTCATGTACACTGTGTATCCATATCATACCCTGCTCATGTACACTGTGTGTATCTGTATCATACCCTGTTCATGTACACTGTGTATCTATATCATACCCTGCTCATGTACACTGTGTATCTATATCATACCCTGCTCATGTACACTGTGTATCTATATCATACCCTGCTCATGTACACTGTGTATATCTGTATCATACCCTGCTCATGTACACTGTGTGTATCTGTATCATACCCTGCTCATGTACACTGTGTGTATCTATATCATACCCTGTTCATGTACACTGTGTATCTATATCATACCCTGCTCATGCACACTGTGTGTCTATATCATACCCTGCTCATGCACACTGTGTATCTATATCATACCCTGCTCATGTACACTATGTGTATTTTGTATCATACCCTGCTCATGTACACTGTGTGTATCTATATCATACCCTGCTCCTGTGCACTATGTGCATGTATCTGTGTAGTTCGGGATTTGCAATAATGTGACCCAGTTGAGAGCAGTGGCCTAGATTCATTGACAGTTGGAGCAATCCCTCCTGCCTAGACCAGCTCATTGTATTTCCCACTGGGCCATGGCATAGCTGCCCCTTGCTGCCCTGCTGTGGTTCTGTCGTGTCGAGCCCACACTGGCAACTGCACAAGTCCTGAATTCGAGCTGAGTTTTGTAGTGGGCTATTGCTTATTATTGTCCCTAAACTACTCCATCTCAGTATTCAGTGCGTTCCCATGGGAACTGTTTTTTTTTGGCATCCTGAAATCTGAGGGATTCCAGTTACAGTAACAAACCTGCACAGCAGCCCATGGAGTGACAGTCCTTCTGTACAGAGCATTCCTGCTTTGATGGAGCTGTCACTGGGAGTGACGTGTGAGCTGCACACAGGGCTTTACCCCGCTGCGCTGTATCATCGCCATGTCTCAGCTAATCAGCGCCATTAAGACGCTGTCAAATATCAGGGTACGAAGAGAGTTTTTAATGAGAGGCCTTTTTTAGCCTCCCCTCCTCTCCTGACCGTCGCTGGGTGTAAGTTCCACCAGTGTCAGTCCCTCACCCAATTGCGGGCCTGGATGGTGAGTGTCGCCGGGCTGCTTGACCACAGAGGGCAGCACAGCCCAGAACTCTCAGGCTTTTCCTTCAGCCATTACTACTGCACCCAGCTGCCTGTTTGGGTCACTCAGACTCTCTCCTTGCCCCACGCAGTATCGCCGCATAGCGCTCAGGAGCCGGACACCTGGCTGGGGTCATCCTGCTCCCAAGCACAGGGACATTGAAGCCTCTTGAAAGAAGAAGAAAGAGAGACTTGCATTTATATAGCGCCTTTCACAACCTCAGGTCGTCCCAAAGTGCTTCACAACCAATGAAGTACTTTTGAAGTGTAGTCACTGTTGTAATTTAGGAGACGTGGCAGCCAATTTACGCACAGCAAGATCCCACAAACAGCAATGTGATAATGACCAGATAATCTAGTTTAGTGATGTTGGTTGAGGGACAAATATTGGCTGGGGCGAACTGCCCTGCTCTTCTTCGAAATCATGCCGTGGGATCTTTTACAACCACCTGAGAGGGTAAATTACAGTTAAGAGAGGAGGAAGTTCGAAGTGGCTGCGATATTGGCAGTGACAAGTGCAAATAGATGTGACTATTCTCCTGTATCCTCTGAGCTGTCTCTAGTTCTTATATCCACATGGAGGACCAGGACTACCATTGGCTGAGCTTGAACACGTTCCATCACACAATCCTTGGCCCAGGTGAAGCCGCTCCAATTACACTTGCTGACCTGTTTCACTCACGCAAAGGAGCATGGGTAGGCCATCCCACCATTCCCCCTCCATTTCTATTCTCTCCCATCGAAAGCACTGACTGGGGTACAGTTTCACAGGCTGGCCTCCAGTAACCTTGTCCCAGCAGCCATTCTTAACGTGTGAACTTATCAAAGTCACAAATGATATCCTATGTGACAGTGACTGCGACCCCTCGAGCCTGCTCCACCATTCAATCAGATCATGGCTGATCCTCAACCACAACTCCACTTTCCTGCCCGATCCCCATATTCCTTGATTCCCTGAGAGTCCAAAATTCTCTCTATCTCAGCCTTGAATATACTCAATGACTCAGCATCCACAGCCCTCTGGGGTAGAGAATTCCAAATATTCACAACCCTATGAGTGAAGAAATTCCTCCTCATCTCAGTCTCGAATGGCCGACCCCTTATTCTGCGACTATGCCCCCTAGTTCTAGACTCTCCAGCCGGGGAAACAACCTCTCAGCATCTACCCTGTCAAGCCCCCTCAGAATCTTATATGTTTCAATGAGATCGCCTCTCATTCTTCTAAACTCCAGAGAGTATAGGCCCATTCTACTCAATCTCTCCTCATAGGGCAACCCTCTCATTATCTCACAAACATCTATCGATGTCAACCTTGAAAGCTCCAATTGATCCCCAGCATCCACAGCCTCTTGGAGGAGAGATGTACCCTTGATAGCCTCCACCATCTAGAATTCAACCTTTACACTACCCTCAGTCTTAGGGTCGCCATCTCTGGCTGGACGTATTCCTGGAGATTTCACCTCATGACCACCTCCCTCGAACCACCCCGCCCCCACACTCCCGCCATTGGCTGCCCAATATGTCCATCCTCGCAGTGCCCCGCCTTCCTGCACCAATTGGAAAGCGAACAGACTCTTTGTTACCCCATTGGATGATTCTTGACTGTCAGTCAAACAGCCTTTTCTTTCCCATCACCAATATTTTTATAACTGACAGAAGTGTCAAAAGGAAGTTATTTTGTTTATTGCCCCAGTGATTTTTCTCCTGAGTTGCTCCCAACAATATCCTGGAGATTAATCTTCAATTTCTAGAGATTCCAAGGCAATCCTGGAGGATTAGACACCCTGTTCAGTCTCCCCAGGCCAGTCGCAATATTCTGCCGAACCACTGACGTGTTTAAACTGGCAGGTCATTTAAATAGAGTCACACAGCAAGCTTTCAAACTGACTAAATCAATTCATGTGACGATCTGTGACTGTTATCCGTGGAGAGTTAATTTTCCAGATGACATTCTTCATGCAGGTTTGAAATGGAACTTTTCCTTTCAGTTTTCTGTGCTGTTAATGATTGCAGTGCGTCGATAAATTGTAAAGGAGACTTCACTCCTAATTGGAATTGGACACGAGCCCAAGGCCCATTCAGAGTACAATTCAATTTAGAAATTGGATCAACCAGACCACAGCTGATTCAGAGCCCGACAGGAGTTCACCTTAAATGGAAGAAAGACTTGCCTTTATAGAGTGCCTTTCACAACCTCAGGACACCCAAAGTGCTTTACAGCCAATGAATTACTTTTGAAGTGTAATCACTGCTGTAATGTAGGAAAAGCAGCAGACAATTTGCCCACCTCACTGTCAGAGGTGCCGTGTTTCGGATGAGACGTTAAACTGAGGCCCTGTCTGTTCACTCAGGTGGATGTAAAAGATGTCATGGCACTATTGGACGAAGATCAGGAGAGTTCTCCCCAGTGACCTGGGCCAATATTTACCCCTCAACCAGTGCTTTCGATGGGAGAGAATAGAAATGGAGGGGGAATGGTGGGATGGCCTACCCATGCTCCTTTGCGTGAGTGAAACAGGTCAGCAAGTGTAATTGGAGCGGCTTCACCTGGGCCAAGGATTGTGTGATGGAACGTGTTCAAGCTCAGCCAATGGTAGTCCTGCTCCTCTATGTGGATATAAGAACTAGAGACAGCTCAGAGGATACAGGAGAATAGTCACATCTATTTGCACTTGTCACTGCCAATATCTCAGCCACTTCGAACTTCCTCCCCTCTTAACTGTAATTTACCCTCTCAGGTGGATGTAAAAGATCACATGGCACGATTTTAAGAAGAGCAGGGCAGTTCGCCCCGGTTTTCTGGCCAATATTTGTCCCTCGACCAACATCACTAAACTAGATGATCTGGGCATTATCACATTGCTGCTTGTGGGATCTTGCTGTGCGTATGGGGAGGAGTGGGGGAGGGGGAGGGGATGGGGAGAGGGATGGTGGGGGAGGGGTGGGGGGCATGGGGCATGATGTGGGAGGTGGAGAGGGTGGGGTAGGGGAGGGGAGGGGAGGGGGTTGGTGTGGGGAGGGGTGGGGGAGGGGGAACGAAGGCGAGGGGCGGGGAGGGGGGAAGGAATGAGAATGGGAGAGGGGGAGGTGCGTGGGAAGTGGTGGGGGAGGGGGATGGTGAGGGGGAGGGGTGTGGGAGGGTGAGGGGGAAGGAGGGGAGGAGTGGGGGAGGGGGAGGGGCACGGTGGGGGAAGGGGAGGGGATTGGGAGGGGTGGAGGAGGGGAGGTGTTGGGAGAGGGGAAGGGGAGGGAAGTGGGGGCGGGGGAGGGTGTAGGGGAGGTGAGGAGGGAAGGCGGTGGGGGAGGGGGTGGGGGAAGGGGTGGAGGAGGGGTATGTTGGGGGGAGGAGGAGTTCTCCAAGAGCTGACAGTAAAGGATACCATTCATTCACAGCTAATGCAGACTGAAACAAGCCACAGGCCCAGCTCCACAATCTAATGCGAGGCATTGTCCTATCATAACCCCCAGTACAGAGAGGCTCCTGACGGGTATACGCAGGGCCACTAATCCCAGCCCTCATGTCACATCACCAACCGAGGGAGTTAAGCAGAGGAGATTTTATTGTCCTCCCATAACCAAACCTCACACCTTTACTTTCAAGTGTACCCCTTCCCAATATGACTTATTTCCAGCCCAGACTCCCAGATTCCTCACGATCTGTTGCAGCCTGCAGTCCACCTGGAAGCCAGAAAGCGTTATTAAAATTATTCAAATATTTTTACACAATTATTATTATTCAGGAACGAGCAAAGCTCAGCTCCTGTTCGAGATCCCAGTCTAATTAATATTTGCAGTTGGATTAAGTCTGCACATTGGCCAATGATCCTATCGAGATATTCTGGGCCTCAGTTCATCAAACTCAGGCACACAGCTTTTTATTATACCAACAGCTTTCGAAATGATTCATTCTCAGGATGTGGGTATCATTGGCAAGGCTGGCATTTATTGCCCATCCACGGTTACCCTGAGAAGTGTCATTTTGATACTCAGTGGGCAATTTTACTGGGAAATTGCGGGTGTGTTGGGGGGCGGGGAGGCTCCGAAAATCGGGGAAATCCCCTTCGGGTTCAGAAGCCGGCCTCAACCCGCCGACTTCCGAGTTTCCTACAGACGCACCTGCGTGTGTGCAGGCATCCCGAATCCGGAAATCCCACCGGCAATTAAAGCCAGCAGGATGATAGTTAATGAACCAAATGTACCTCAGTGAGGGACTTAAGGTACTTTACTTGTGGCAGGTTACGTACTTAGAATGATTTCTAACTTACCTAGGTGGCTTGCCCACTGCTTCTGATTCACGGCTGGTGAAACCAGGATCAGGCAAAAGGAAACAAAATAAATTACATCAAAAACCATTGCACGATGTTAAAACACAAAATCAACCTACCTTTACACCCTGCTCCGATGTCCGATGTCTCCCTCTTCGATCGCCCCCTCTTCACCCTCTCCCGAAGTCCCCCCGATCTCCCCCTCTTCACCCTCTCCCGAAGTCCCCCCGATCTCCCCCTCTTCACCCTCTCCCGAAGTCCCCCCGATCTCCCCCTCTTCACCCACTCCCGAAGTCCCCCCGATCTCCCCCTCTTCACCCCCTCCCGAAGTCCCCCCGATCTCCCCCTCTTCACCCTCTCCCGAAGTCCCCCCGATCTCCCCCTCTTCACCCCCTCCCGAAGTCCCCCCGATCTCCCCCTCTTCACCCCCTCCCGAAGTCCCCCCGATCTCTCCCTCTTCACCCTCTCCCGAAGTCCCCCCGATCTCCCCCTCTTCACCCCCTCCCGAAGTCCCCCCGATCTCCCCCTCTTCACCCTCTCCCGAAGTCCCCCCGATCTCCCCCTCTTCACCCCCTCCCGAAGTCCCCCCGATCTCCCCCTCTTCACCCCCTCCCGAAGTCCCCCCGATCTCCCCCTCTTCACCTTCTCCCGAAGTCCCCCCGATCTCCCCCTCTTCACCCTCTCCCGAAGTCCCCCCGATCTCCCCCTCTTCACCCCCTCCCGAAGTCTCCCCGATCTCCCCCTCTTCACCCTCTCCCGAAGTCCCCCGATCTCCCCCTCTTCACCCCCTCCCGAAGTCCCCCCGATCTCCCCCTCTTCACCCTCTCCCGAAGTCCCCCCGATCTCCCCCTCTTCACCCCCTCCCGAAGTCCCCCCGATCTCCCCCTCTTCACCCTCTCCCGAAGTCCCCCCGATCTCCCCCTCTTCACCCCCTCCCGAAGTCCCCCCGATCTTCCCCTCTTCACCCTCTCCCGAAGTCCCCCCGATCTCCCCCTCTTCATCCCCTCCCGAAGTCCCCCCGATCTCCCCCTCTTCACCCCGAACTTATCCTCTCCCCCCCCGATCTCCCACTCTCCCTCTCCCCCCGATCTCCCACTCTCCCTCTCCCCCCTGATCTCCCACTCTCCCTCTCCCCCCCCGATCTCCCACTCTCCCACTCCCCCCCGATCTCCCACTCATTCCCTCTCATTCTTCTAAACTCAAGTGAATATAGGCCAAGTCAATCCAATCTCTCCTCATACGTCAGTCCTGCCATCCCAGGAATCAGTCTGGTAAACCTTCGTTGCACTCCCTCCATGGCAAGGACATCCTTCCTCAGATAAGGAGACCAAAACTGCACACAATACTCCAGATGTGGTCTCACCAAGGCCCTGTACAACTGCAGTAAGACATCCCTGCTCCTGTACTCAAATCCTCTTGCAATAAAGGCCAACATAACATTTGCCTTCCTAACTGCTTGCTGCACCTGAATGCTCGCATTCAGCGACTGGTGTACAAGGACACCCAGGTCTCGTTGCACCTCCCCTTTTCCCAATCTATCACCATTCAGTAATAATCTGCCTTTCTGTTTTTACTCCTCACAGCTCACGTTCCACCCCAGTTTTGTGTCATCTGCAAACTTGGAAATGGTACATTTCATTCCCTCATCCAAATCATTGATATATATTGTGAATAGCTGGGGCCCAAGCACTGATCCCTGCGATACCCCACTAGTCACCGCCTGCCACCCCGAAAAAGACCCATTTATTCCTGCTCTCTGTTTCCTGTCTGTCACCCAATTCTCAATCCATGCCAGTATATTCCCCCCAATCCCATGTGCTTTAATTTTGCACACTAACCTCTTGTGTGGGACCTTATCAAAAGCCTTCTGAGAATCCAAATACACCACATCCACTGGTTCTCCCCTATCTATTCTACTAGTAACATCCTCAAAAAACTCCAGTAGATTTGTTAAGCATGATTTCCCTTTCATAAACCCATGCTGACTTTGTCCAATCCCGTTAATGCCCTCCAAGTGTTCTGTTATCACAGCTTTTATAATAGACTCCAGCATTTTCCCCACTACTGATGTTAGGCTAACTGGTCTGTAATTCCCTGTTTTTTCTCTCCCTCCTTTTTTAAATAGTGGGGTTACATTTGCCACCCTCCAATCTGTAGGAACTGTTCCAGAGTCTATAGAATTTTGGAAGATGACCACCAATGCATCCATTATTTCCAGGGCCACTTCCTTTAGTACTCTGGGATGTAGATTATCAGGCCCTGGGGATTTGTCAGCCTTTAGCCCCATTAACTTCCCTCACACTATTTTTATACTAATACTGGTTTCCTTCAGTTCCTCCCTCTCACTAGACCCTTGGTTCCCTAACATTTCTGGGAGGTTATTTGTGTCCTCCTTTGTGAAGACAGAACCAAACTACGTGTTTAATTGTTCTGCCATTTCTTTGTTCCCCATCATAATTTCCCCCATTTCTGACTGTAAGGGACCTACATTTGTCTTCACTAATCTTTTTCTCTTGACATATTTATAGAAGCTTTTACAGTCAGTTTTTATGTTCCCTGCTAGTTTACTCTCATACTCTAATTTTCCCCTCTTAATCAATCTCTTTGTCCTCCTTTGCTGAATTCTGAACTGCTCCCAATCCTCAGGCTTGTCGCTTTTTCTGGCAATTTTATGTCTCCTCTTTGGATCTAATACTATCCCTAATTTCTTTTGTAAGCCACGGTTGAGCCACCTTTCCTGTTTTATTTTTGCGCCAGACAGGAATGAATAATTGTTGTAATTCCTGCACACGTTCTTTAAATATTAGCCATTGCCTATCCACCTTCATCCCTTTTAGTGAAGTTCCCCAATCTATCATAGCCAACTCGCACCTCATACTTTCGTAATTTCCTTTATTTAGCTTCAGGACCCTAGTTTCGGATTCAACTACTTCACTCTCCACCTTAATGAGGAATTGTATCATGTTACGGTCGCTCTGCCCTAAGGGACCCCGCACAACAAGATTGTTAATTAATCCTTTCTCATTGCACAATACCCAGTCTAGGATCGCCTGTTCTCTAGTTGGTTCCTCAACGTATTGGTCTAGAAAACCATCATGTACACACTCCAGGAATTCCTCCCCCACAGTATTATTACTAATTTGGTTTGACCAATCTATATGTATAGTTGTACCCTTCTTGCATGCGTCTCTAATTTCCTGTTTAATGCCCTCCCCTATATCTCCACTACTGTTTGGGGGCCTATAGACAACCCCCACCAACGTTTTCTGCCCCTTGGTGTTTCTTAGCTCCACCCATTCAGATTCCACGTCGTGATTTTCCGAGCCTATATCCTTCCTCACTATTGCATTGATTTCCTCCTTTACTAACAACACTACCCCACCTCCTTTCCCTTTTTGCCTGTCCTTCCTAAATATTGAATACCCCTGGATGTTCAGTTCCCATCCTTGGTCACCCTGCAGCCATATCTCCGTAATCGCAACGATATCATAACCATTAATCTCTATCTGCGCTGTTAATTCATCTACCTTATTGCGAATGCTCCACGCATTAAGACACAATGCCTTTAGACTTGTCTTTTTAAGATTGCTATTCATCTTAGTTTTATTTTGCACTATGGCCCTATTTGTTTTTCACCCTTGTTTTCTCTGCCTTCCACTATTGCATCGTCCCTTTCTGTCTTTTGTTTCTTTCCTTGTTTCCCCCTCCTCTGACTCCCTCTGCCCTGGTCCGCTCCTTCCAGCGCTCCGAAATCCCACCTTTTTGTGGGACGCTCCCTCTGCTCTGATCCGCTCCTCCCAGCGCTCCGAAATCCCGCCTTTTTGTGGGACGCTCCCTCTGCTCTGATCCGCTCCTCTCCGCTGAGTGAACCAGTTGGGTTTTTATGACAATCCGACAGCTTCATGGTCACCAGATTTTTTTAACTGAATACAATTTCTCAAAACAGCCACGGTGGGATTTGAACTCACCGTCTCTGGATTATTGGTCCACTAACGTAACCACTACATCACCACTATGAACTGTTTTTTGTTCTGTCTGTGCTGATCGTGTGGACACGGCCTGGATGACGGTCCCTTGCTCTCTGAATGTACCCCTCTGCATTGCAGACTGTGACCGGGATGGAGGGGCGCGAATATTACCCCACCTGACCTCCACAGGTGTGCACTTTCCAGCGGGAGTCACTGTACGGGGCGGAGAGCAGGAGAGAGAACCCGCTCTCCACCACAGACACCGAAGCTGATGATAGCCCCCGTCCCGTTCCCCCTTGTTCCCACCTGAGGCACGCCAGGACCGATTTTCTGAACGCTCCCTACTGGCGGGGAGTCTCCCCCCGCTGCCTGCACAGATCGGTAGATCCTGGGCACCACTTTCTGACGATTATAATAAAGCCCCCCTCGGGCAGACACAATGATTTTACCGGGATCCGTGGCTGTCGGCTAACGCTCCCTTCCCGTGCCACAGCCTCCGTTAGACAGGCCTCGGCCTGCTCCACACCATGGAGGGTTGCCAACTCTAGTTTGACGTATTCCTGGAGGTTTGATCACGTGACATTTGCCCACTGTTTGCAAATGTTGTTGCATTTACCGTGTTAAGGATCTCAGTATCAGCAAGCTCCAAATAAAATATTTGACTTTTTGCTTTATAGTGAGATGAATATCATAACTTGTAAATCAAAGAACACAAAAGAATAGAAAGATTTATGGATAAGAGTTTTAAAATATAAACTACTTTTGTGATGTTTCCACAGTATTGACCAGAGAGAAACACCAGGTAAAGACCACTGACTCCACGCAAACATCATCTCCATAAATAACTTCGAACAAATATTTTCGTACCATTTTATGACTTTTTACAACACAAGTCATAAAAATAAAAATAAACCCGAAACCAAACCTCAATCCATTCACTGACTCCCAGAGCGCACATCACCGGCTGACAGGAACTCCCCTTCCCACTTTGTCTTGTTCTCTCTCTCTCTCCCAGTTTGTGTTGTTCTCTCTCTCCCAGTTTGTGTTGTTCTCTCTCTCTCTCTCCCAGTTTGTGTTGTTCTCTCTCTCTCTCTCTCCCAGTTTGTGTTGTTCTCTCTCTCTCCCAGTTTGTGTTGTTCTCTCTCTCTCCCAGTTTGTGTTGTTCTCTCTCTCTCTCCCTGTTTGTGTTGTTCTCTCTCTCTCCCAGTTTGTGTTGTTCTCTCTCTCTCCCAGTTTGTGTTGTTCTCTCTCTCTCTCCCAGTTTGTGTTGTTCTCTCTCTCTCCCACTTTGTGTTGTTCTCTCTCTCTCTCTCTCCCCCTTTGTGTTGTTCTCTCTCTCTCTCCCAGTTTGTGTTGTTCTCTCTCTCTCTCTCTCCCCCTTTGTGTTGTTCTCTCTCTCTCTCCCTGTTTGTGTTGTTCTCTCTCTCTCTCCCAGTTTGTGTTGTTCTCTCTCTCTCTCTCTCCCCCTTTGTGTTGTTCTCTCTCTCTCTCCCAGTTTGTGTTGTTCTCTCTCTCTCTCTCTCTCCCCCTTTGTGTTGTTCTCTCTCTCTCTCCCAGTTTGTGTTGTTCTCTCTCTCTCTCCCAGTTTGTGTTGTTCTCTCTCTCTCTCTCCCAGTTTGTGTTGTTTGCTCTCTCTCTCCCTCTTTGTGTTCTCTCTCTCCCAATTTGTGTTTTTCTCTCTCTCTCTCCCACTTTGTTCTCGGAGTAGGGGGCACCGTCTAAAAATTAGAGCCAGACCTTTCAGGAGTGAGATTAGAAAACATTTCTACACACAAAGGGTGGTAGAAGTTTGGAACTCTCTTCCGCAAACGGCAATTGATACTAGCTCAATTGCTAAATTTAAATCTGAGATAGATAGCTTTTTGGCAACCAAAGGTATTAAGGGATATGGGCCAAAGGCGGGTATATGGAGTTAGATCACAGATCAGTCAAATGGAGCAGGCACGAGGGGCTGAATGGCCTACTCCTGTTCCTATGTTCGTTTGTTCTCTCTCTCTCTCTCTCGTAGGGGGTGGTGGTCTGTGTCAGCTTCACCTCTGACGACTGAGCGGTTCGAATCGCTCCCACTCCCTGGGTTCTAGACCTTGGACTTATTTGGGGGATGTGACAAAGTGCAGCAGACAACTGGTTTTGGTGCAAGAAACTTTTATCTTTATTCAAGAGAGGAAATACAACACAACAATCTTAACACTCTAATAAAATGGGGAACACTTCGGTACACACGAGGGAAATTACAGTAGAAAGATACCTCACCCCTCCCAATCCCACTGTACTAGTTAGGTTGGACTCTAAAGGACCAGGGATAATGCTCACCAAACGAATCTTTGACAGTAATTCACCCAGAGGTAAGTCAGAAATAGATTGTAGAGTGGAATCTTTGCGGATCTTCGTTTTTCTCCCGAGTTGGTTTTCTTTGGTCGCGGTGGCTCAATATTACCCGGTTGGTTGGTGGTAATATTCGGTTGGTTGTTTCGTAATGCCCTTGTTGCCGTGAGGTGTCTGATGGTCACTGCGGCTGTTACTCTGGTTTCTTCCTGTGTGTCGGCCTGCTCCTAGAGCTGCTGACCTTCCCTGTTGAACTGCTTTCCTGTTGCCCCCTTGCCTTGTTGAACTGTCGTCTCCTGAGCTGTCGAACTCCTAGCTGAACTGAACTGCTTTGCCCTTCCAGGTCTGGCTGACCGGTTCTCTCACGTAGGGTTAGTTGGTTTCACCGGAAGCTGCTCTCCTTCCAGAGACAGGCAGAACAAGAGAAGCAGAACACCAGAGCCAGCAAGAGCCAGAGAGAGAGAGAGAGAGGTTTCGAGTTTCCACCTCTATATCCCTCTCTTACAATGGACTTCGTCACTTCAAAAAAAAAGGCACTTCATGTCTGTTTAAACAGTTCTTACAATGTCCTTAAGAATCTTTGATGGCTTTTTGATGGTCCCTCATCATGTTGCAATTGCTTCTCCCGATGGTTCATTGTTAATTCTGATTCTTAGAGCTTGTCACACAAGGCTTCCTTTTGTATCCAACGTCCGAGGTGTTGATCGGTTTTGCTTTAAAACAAAGACATGGCCCCAACAAGTCTGGAGCAGTTGCCTCTTTCAATGGCCGACTGCCTTACGAATTAGTGCTGAGTGTTGACCACCTGCTGTAGGTTTTGCATTAAAACAGAGACATGTCTGAAGCAGTAATTCTCCCACATTCCACTGTGTGTGCTGTTGATTCGTCTGGTGACCTCTCACCTATCCTTCCATCTTAGGATTTTAGTCAATGGCCATACTCAGGGAAAAAGTGAATTCCCAGAATTCTTACTGTCGCCCCTACGAGGAAGCGAGTCCCTTAAAGGACGTGGATTCCTCGAAAAGTACTTTTCCCTGGTTGATGCTTCCTGGTGCCGTGCGTGTGTGAGTCACCCTGAAATGGTTAGAAAAGAGTCCAAAGTCCTTTTCTTTAGGGATTTTTTTTCCTCCGAGTTTTTGGGGGATCTGTGAATTTTGAGAATCTTACACTCTCTCCCAGTTTGTGTTGTTCTCTCTCTCTCTCTCCCAGTTTGTGTTGTTCTCTCTCTCTCTCTCTCTCCCAGTTTGTGTTGTTCTCTCTCTCTCTCTCTCTCTCCCAGTTTGTGTTGTTCTCTCTCTCTCTCTCCCAGTTTGTGTTGTTCTCTCTCTCTCTCTCTCCCAGTTTGTGTTGTTCTCTCTCTCTCTCTCTCCCAGTTTGTGTTGTTCTCTCTCTCTCTCTCTCTCTCCCAGTTTGTGTTGTTCTCTCTCTCTCTCTCCCAGTTTGTGTTGTTCTCTCTCTCTCTCTCTCCCAGTTTGTGTTGTTCTCTCTCTCTCTCTCCCAGTTTGTGTTGTTCTCTCTCTCTCTCTCCCAGTTTGTGTTGTTCTCTCTCTCTCTCTCTCCCAGTTTGTGTTGTTCTCTCTCTCTCTCTCTCTCTCCCAGTTTGTGTTGTTCTCTCTCTCTCTCTCTCCCAGTTTGTGTTGTTCTCTCTCTCTCTCTCCCAGTTTGTGTTGTTCGCTCTCTCTCTCTCTCCCAGTTTGTGTTGTTCTCTCTCTCTCTCTCTCCCAGTTTGTGTTGTTCTCTCTCTCTCTCTCTCCCAGTTTGTGTTGTTCTCTCTCTCTCTCTCCCAGTTTGTGTTGTTCTCTCTCTCTCTCTCCCAGTTTGTGTTGTTCTCTCTCTCTTTTCCAGTTTGTGTTGTTCTCTCTCTCTCTCCCAGTTTGTGTTGTTCTCTCTCTCTCTCTCCCAGTTTGTGTTGTTCTCTCTCTCTCTCCCAGTTTGTGTTGTTCTCTCTCTCTCTCCCAGTTTGTGTTGTTCTCTCTCTCTCTCTCCCTGTTTGTGTTGTTCTCTCTCTCTCTCTCCCAGTTTGTGTTGTTCTCTCTCTCTCTCTCTCTCCCAGTTTGTGTTGTTCTCTCTCTCTCTCTCCCAGTTTGTGTTGTTCTCTCTCTCTCTCTCCCAGTTTGTGTTGTTCTCTCTCTCTCTCTCTCTCCCAGTTTGTGTTGTTCTCTCTCTCTCTCTCTCTCCCAGTTTGTGTTGTTCTCTCTCTCTCTCCCAGTTTGTGTTGTTCTCTCTCTCTCTCCCAATTTGTGTTGTTCTCTCTTTCTTTCCCACTTTGTGTTGTTCTCTTTCTCTCTCCCACTTGGTGTTGTTCTCTCTCTCTCTCACTCTCCCAGTTTGTGTTTTTCTTTCTCTCTCTCCCAGTTTGTGTTGTTCTCTCTCTCTCTCCCAGTTTGTGTTTTTTTCTCTCTCTCTCCCAGTTTGTGTTGTTCTCTCTCTCTTTTCCAGTTTGTGTTGTTCTCTCTCTCTCTCCCAGTTTGTGTTGTTCTCTCTCTCTCTCTCCCAGTTTGTGTTGTTCTCTCTCTCTCTCCCAGTTTGTGTTGTTCTCTCTCTCTCTCCCAGTTTGTGTTGTTCTCTCTCTCTCTCTCCCTGTTTGTGTTGTTCTCTCTCTCTCTCTCCCAGTTTGTGTTGTTCTCTCTCTCTCTCTCTCTCCCAGTTTGTGTTGTTCTCTCTCTCTCTCTCCCAGTTTGTGTTGTTCTCTCTCTCTCTCTCCCAGTTTGTGTTGTTCTCTCTCTCTCTCTCCCAGTTTGTGTTGTTCTCTCTCTCTCTCTCTCCCAGTTTGTGTTGTTCTCTCTCTCTCTCCCAGTTTGTGTTGTTCTCTCTCTCTCTCCCAATTTGTGTTGTTCTCTCTTTCTTTCCCACTTTGTGTTGTTCTCTTTCTCTCTCCCACTTGGTGTTGTTCTCTCTCTCTCTCACTCTCCCAGTTTGTGTTTTTCTTTCTCTCTCTCCCAGTTTGTGTTGTTCTCTCTCTCTCTCCCAGTATGTGTTTTTTTCTCTCTCTCTCCCAGTTTGTGTTGTTCTCTCTCTCTCTCCCACTTTGTGTTGTTCTCTTTCTCTCTCCCAGTTTGTATTGTTCGCTCTCTCTCTCCCACTTTGTGTTGTTCTCTCTCTCTCTCCCAGTTTGTGTTGTTCTCTCTCTCTCTCTTCCAGTTTGTGTTGTTCTCTCTCTCTCTCTCCCAGTTTGTATTGTTCGCTCTCTCTCTCCCACTTTGTGTTGTTCTCTCTCTCTCTCCCAGTTTGTGTTGTTCTCTCTCTCTCTCTCCCAGTTTGTGTTGTTCTCTCTCTCTCTCCCACTTTGTGTTGTTCTCTCTCTCTCTCCCAATTTGTGTTGTTCTCTCTTTCTCTCCCACTTTGTGTTGTTCTCTTTCTCTCTCCCACTTGGTGTTGTTCTCTCTCTCTCTCTCTCTCCCAGTTTGTGTTTTTCTCTCTCTCTCTCCCACTTTGTGTTGTTCTCTCTCTCTCTCCCACTTTGTGTTGTTCTCTTTCTCTCTCCCACTTGGTGTTGTTCTCTCTCTCTCTCTCTCTCCCAGTTTGTGTTTTTCGCTCTCTCTCTCCCAGTTTGTGTTGTTCTCTCTCTCTCTCCCAGTTTGTGTTTTTCTCTCTCTCTCTCTCCCAGTTTGTGTTGTTCTCTCTCTCTCTCCCACTTTGTGTTGTTCTCTTTCTCTCTCCCACTCGGTGTTGTTCTCTCTCTCTCTCCCAGTTTGTGTTGTTCTCTCTCTCTCTCTTCCAGTTTGTGTTGTTCTCTCTCTCTCTCTCCCAGTTTGTATTGTTCGCTCTCTCTCTCCCACTTTGTGTTGTTCTCTCCCTCTCTCCCAGTTTGTGTTGTTCTCTCTCTCTCTCCCACTTTGTGTTGTTCTCTCTCTCTCTCCCAATTTGTGTTGTTCTCTCTTTCTCTCCCACTTTGTGTTGTTCTCTCTCTCTCTCCCACTTTGTTTTGTTCTCTTTCTCTCTCCCACTTGGTGTTGTTCTCTCTCTCTCTCCCAGTTTGTGTTCTCTCTCTCTCTCTCCCAGTTTGTATTGTTCGCTCTCTCTCTCCCACTTTGTGTTGTTCTCTCTCTCTCTCTCCCAGTTTGTATTGTTCGCTCTCTCTCTCCCAGTTTGTGTTGTTCTCTCTCTCTCTCTTCCAGTTTGTGTTGTTCTCTCTCTCTCTCCCAGTTTGTGTTGTTCTCTCTCTCTCTCTCTCCCAGTTTGTGTTTTTCTCTCTCTCTCTCCCAGTTTGTGTTGTTCTCTCTCTCTCTCCCAGTTTGTGTTTTTCTCTCTCTCTCTCCCAGTTTGTGTTGTTCGCTCTCTCTCTCCCACTTTGTGTTGTTCTCTTTCTCTCTCCCACTTGGTGTTGTTCTCTCTCTCTCTCCCAGTTTGTGTTGTTCTCTCTCTCTCTCTCCCAGTTTGTGTTGTTCTCTCTCTCTCTCCCACTTTGTGTTGTTCTCTCTCTCTCTCCCAGTTTGTGTTGTTCTCTCTCTCTCTCTGCCAGTTTGTGTTGTTCTCTCTCTCTCTCCCAGTTTGTGTTGTTCTCTCTCTCTCTCTCCCAGTTTGTGTTGTTCTCTCTCTCTCTCTCTCCCAGTTTGTGTTGTTCTCTCTCTCTCTCTCCCAGTTTGTGTTGTTCTCTCTCTCTCTCTTCCAGTTTGTGTTGTTCTCTGTTTCTCTCTCCCAGTTTGTGTTGTTCTCTCTCTCTCTCCCAGTTTGTGTTGTTCTCTCTCTCTCTCCCAATTTGTGTTGTTCTCTCTTTCTCTCCCACTTTGTGTTCTCTTTCTCTCTCCCACTTTGTGTTCTCTTTCTCTCTCCCACTTGGTGTTGTTCTCTCTCTCTCTCTCTCCCAGTTTGTGTTTTTCTCTCTCTCTCTCCCAGTTTGTGTTGTTCTCTCTCTCTCTCCCAGTTTGTGTTTTTCTCTCTCTCTCTCCCAGTTTGTGTTGTTCGCTCTCTCTCTCCCACTTGGTGTTGTTCTCTCTCTCTCTCCCAGTTTGTGTTGTTCTCTCTCTCTCTCTCCCAGTTTGTGTTGTTCTCTCTCTCTCTCCCACTTTGTGTTGTTCTCTCTCTCCCACTTTGTGTTGTTCTCTCTCTCTCTCCCAGTTTGTGTTGTTCTCTCTCTCTCTCCCACTTTGTGTTGTTCTCTCTCTCCCACTTTGTGTTGTTCTCTCTCTCTCTCCCACTTGGTGTTGTTCTCTCTCTCTCTCCCAGTTTGTGTTGTTCTCTCTCTCTCTCTCCCAGTTTGTGTTGTTCTCTCTCTCTCTCCCACTTTGTGTTGTTCTCTCTCTCCCACTTTGTGTTGTTCTCTCTCTCTCTCCCACTTTGTGTTGTTCTCTCTCTCCCACTTGGTGTTGTTCTCTCTCTCTCTCTCCCAGTTTGTGTTGTTCTCTCTCTCTCTCCCACTTTGTGTTGTTCTCTCTCTCCCACTTTGTGTTGTTCTCTCTCTCTCTCCCAGTTTATGTTGTTCTCTCTCTCTCTCCCAGTTTGTGTTGTTCTCTCTCTCTCTCCCAGTTTGTGTTGTTCTCTCTCTCTCTCTCCCAGTTTGTGTTGTTCTCTCTCTCTCTCCCACTTTGTGTTGTTCTCTCTCTCCCACTTTGTGTTGTTCTCTCTCTCTCTCCCAGTTTGTGTTGTTCTCTCTCTCTCTCCCACTTTGTGTTGTTCTCTCTCTCTCTCCCACTTGGTGTTGTTCTCTCTCTCTCTCCCAGTTTGTGTTGTTCTCTCTCTCTCTCTCCCAGTTTGTGTTGTTCTCTCTCTCTCTCCCACTTTGTGTTGTTCTCTCTCTCTCTCCCACTTTGTGTTGTTCTCTCTCTCCCACTTGGTGTTGTTCTCTCTCTCTCTCCCAGTTTGTGTTGTTCTCTCTCTCTCTCTCCCAGTTTGTGTTGTTCTCTCTCTCTCTCCCACTTTGTGTTGTTCTCTCTCTCCCAGTTTGTGTTGTTCTCTCTCTCTCTCCCAGTTTGTGTTGTTCTCTCTCTCTCTCCCAGTTTGTGTTGTTCTCTCTCTCTCTCCCAGTTTATGTTGTTCTCTCTCTCTCTCCCACTTTGTGTTGTTCTCTCTCTCCCAGTTTGTGCTTTGTCAGGATTACGGAGTTTCCTGGCCATTTCTGTTGTCCTGGATGCCGGAGTGAAGCGATGTCTTTCCGAACAGCGGGGACAATGCGGTTTTGATGAGAGGCAGGACAGCCAGGGAGCTGCGCATGCGCGCACCGCTCATTCAATGACCTTTTCTCCCGGGTCACCAGCAGTCCCGCCCGGGAGACTCCCGCCCAAAGCGGGAGGGTTGGTAACCCCAACGTGCCCTGCTCCTGCGTCACGGACTCACTCCAATCCTTGAATCTAACATTTCACCTCGGAAAGTTGACACTGTGACTGGGAAGAGCACTCGTTTGGGAATCTCAGAGCTGGTAGTCGATTAAATATCAGATGAGATGTAGGTCAGGACTGGTCAGTGTCAGAGATGTGTCATTTCGAGGCAGTGAACTACTTTCACAGTGAGAGAATTATTTATAGAGAAATCAATGCATGAGGTGTAGCCAAGAGACCAAAGAAAGATCTTGCATTTATATCAGTATTTCACATTCTCAGGATGTCCCAAAGTGCTTTCCAGCCAATGAATTATTTTGAAGTGTGGTCACTGTAGGAAACACTGTAGCTAATTTCCACTCAGCAAACTCCCACAAACAGCAAGGTGATAATGACCAGTTACTCTGTTCTAGTGATGTTGGTTGAGGGATAAATGTTGGCCAGGACACCGGTGAGAACCCCCCTGATCTTCTTCTAAAATAGTGCCATGTGAGCTTGACTACTCATCCAAAAGACAGTGTATGTGACAGTGCAGCACCCCCTCAGTACTGCACTGGAGTTTCAGCCTGGATTCCGTGCTCAAGTCTCTGGAGTGGGACTTGAACCCACAACCTCCTGACTTCGAGTGCTACCCACTGAGCCACGGCTGACCTGAACTGAAGAGGACCTTCTTTCCTTGTCGGGCCTCTTACATTAGCTGAAAACTACTCCCTGTATTTGCTGAACTTCTTATGGTGATGAGATTTTCCTGTGGTAGGACAGTGGTGTCCAATACATGAGTCACTCGCCCACACCTGGCCAATTGGGAACTCAGGCAGTTGCATTTCCGAATCGTAAATAAAAAATGAGTAATGGACTCAGGGCGCTAAATTGGGCGGTGTAGCGCCTGTTGTTTCGCCGGACGCCATCTTGGTATAGGAGTTAGCGGAGGCGCAGATAACGAACGGTGTAAAGTAGAGAGAAAATGGCTTCAATCAGTGTGCAACGCTGATTTAAAGTGATAGACACCATTTTGGGACTTAATACTCAACTCAACGCACAGTCTTAACCCCAACCATCAGAATGTGTCTTCGAGTGCCTGGAGGACCCCCCACCCAGCGCTATTTAAAGAGATCATGCAGGATTTACAGGTTAGTGGCTGGATTATTGCTCCTGGCTGCCGAGACATTTGTAACTGTTTATGGAGGTCTCCTAGACTTGAATACTAGGACGTGGGGACATAGCCTAACATTTAGAGCCAGGACGTGCAGGAGTGAAGATAGAAAATGCTTCTACATGCAAGGGGTGGGAGAGGTTTGGAACGCTCTTCTGCAGACGGCAGTTGATGCTAGCTCACTTGTGAATGTTAAATCTGAGATTGATAGATTTCTGTGAACCAAGGATATTAAGGGATATGGGGCTAAGGTGGGTATATGGAGTTAGGTCACAGGTCCACCATGATCTCATTGAATGGTGGAACAGACTCGAGGGGCTAAATACCACTGCCACTTGCTGCCTCTTGATATAAACCACCTTCTCCTGCAAGAAAGCGGGACGTGTATCTGGATGATGTGCCTGTCATGGTTGAATAGCTGCCAGTGTGTGTGGCCTGTGAGTTGTGGGTGGGCGGCTTGAAACAGTGGTAATGTGTGAGGGTGAGAGGAAGCATCTGATTGGAAGAGTTGAGTACTGATGGAAAGAGTTTGTTGGTATGTGGGTGATGGGGGTGTAGTGTGTGGTGCAGTTGGGAGGAGACACCACTTGACAGTTGACCTCACTCACCTTGACCACTCGTGTCAAAGCATTGAACTTCTTCCTGCACTGCATCCAGGTTCATGATGCTGTGCACCTGGCATTGACTTCATTTCCCGCCGCCCCCCACTGCCTTTTGGATATATGTCTGGAGGGCCTCTTGCCGCCCCTCCCTCCCTCCCCCACAGCAGATATAAGATGTCCCTCCTTCTGTCCACCTCTTGCACCAAGGTCTCCAGTGCATCAGCAGAGAACCTTGGTGCATGCACTCTCAGATCGGCAGATTGGTGAGGTCTGGTGTGCAGATTGGAGGATATGGGATTTAGTAGCGCGCAACCTTTATTCAATTTTTTAACATAACCCATCAGTGTGTAAACATAGGGGTGGGACCTGCATCTGTGTTTTACGTGTGCGATGTCTGATCTCTGTTCAGACTCCGTGCATACAGTAGACTGTTATTTTCAGCTAGTAACAGGTACCAGCTACCTTTAAGAGATTTCTAAGAAACATCCTCCCTTTAAGAGATTGAGCTTCCCCCTGGTGGTGGAAAGTACGAATTGCATTGATTGCATGTGCGAGGCCCGGAATGGAAGGCTGATTGCAGGTGAGTCCTCGGGCCGGCCGAAACTTGAGTCCTCTGCCTGCGCAGGGGTCATTGGGCGGGGGGTAATATGCCTCACGCTACCCGCGCCCAAAAACGGCACTTAGCCAATTTTTTTTCCCCCAGTCATTGGGCATGTGATGTCATCACTCATTCGCACTGTGTATGTTTGTGTAAGTTCAACTTTTTTGTGCATTTGTTGGTAAAATGGGAAGTCGAAAAACAGAGTGTGTGAGTGTTTTTTGACTGTTGTCAGTGTTTTGCTCCCTTGGTTACTGAGTGGTGATAGATGTTTGTTAAGTAAATATACACAGGTGATGTGAATATTTATATTTACCTGGATTGAGTGTGAAGTGTTTTCTACTACAGTGATTCTATGTGGCTAGAACAGCGTTGCCATTGCCACACCTGAGGCTAGTCAGCAATTTCTATTGGATTCGAATTCTTGGCCCCTGCTGCTAAGGTGTCCCCTCACTCAGGGTTCAGCCCAGCGTGTGAAGCAATTCAAGTAGAGGATATGAGGAGGGGAGTTTTACACGATTGCCCCGTGAGCAGTTTTTCTCACCTCAGATCTGCTCCATCTCGTTGAAGAGCCTGGGCCGTCCCACGTGTTTCAATGATTCTTTTCCTAAATCCTATGGGGGCTCGATCAATCTGAAGGGAAGTGCTTGAATTTTAAACCCCTGCTCCCTGTTAGGCGCTATAAACTATACAGCAGTTTCACTCTCACTGAGGAGTCTGGGTAACACCTACAGCCATTCCTGAGCAGCATCTCCAAGCTAATGGAAACTTTCTGTGGAATTGCACGCACTTACAATGGATGTAACCCTACGGTTTTCCCACTTCCTCTCTCTAGTGACCCACCTGGCCTGATGACACATTGCTTTGCAGCAGCTTCTGGTCTCCCTGAAGAGTTTCCAAGTCCTGTTTTAAAGGTGCAGCTTCTGGGGAATGTATATGGTTTCCATAAGCCAAGTTCTAGACCTTTTAAAGAGTATCTGTGCCCAGACAAGGTTCGCTGAGCACCCACCAAATCCCACTGCAAGGTAGGTGCTGGTCGATGATCAGATCTGTGCCCCAGGCCTCACTCATATCTGGCTTCATAGGCCCCGCAACTAGATGGTAACCATGTAACTGAAGGTAACAGTGACTGTCCATTGCACATGTTTCCTGCAAGGGAAGGACACCAGTCTATTCCTGAGAAAGGAAAGGTCTAACTTGGTGGCCAAAGAGAGACCGACTCTGAGAGGAATCCTTATCCCTGTGATGGACTGATCACTGATAGACCGAGGACATTGGTTGCTGCAACGCCGGTAGATGAACAGTCAATGCCGACAAGGAGAGAAAACAAGGGGAGAAATTATACTGAGCGATCTGGTGAAACTCAGAGAGATCTCAGGCTTGGCAGAAAAATGTCCCTGCTGATTGTGAATAACCTCAAACCCCAGCCTGAAAATCTCTCAACCTTCCTACTACCTCCGGGCTCTGTATGATTTACAAGCTCTCTCCCTTTCATGATTTATGGAACGATCTCCCGCTGGTTGAACTGCATCCTAATTGACAACTCAAACAGCTGATCCTGCTCCCTTTCCAATTCTGTGTCCTCCGATTGCGTTTTATGCCCTCAATGTGATGAAGCGTAAAGTACAATATCTGAAGTGAGAGAGCATGAGGTCTGGTGAAGCAAGGCAATGGTTGAGAATGGAATCAGCACCATTCTCAGCATTCTGGAATATTTCGACCAATCTTAGCCCGACTCACATCATCATTCCATCCAATGATGCTTTGGGATCATCCTCATTCTTCCAATGGTACCTTGGGATCTTCCTAATTTTACCTGAGCAGGCAGACGGGACCTTCCTCTAACGTCTCGGCTGAACGATGACACTTTCGACAGTGCAGCACTCCCTCAGTGCTGTAATGGAGTGTCAGCCTAGATCAGCCTGGCGGAGGGGCTTGAACTCAGAGCCCTCTGAAACAAGAGTGTTACTAATGAGCCAAGTGGACACTGGTTGTCCATTTACTACCTGTGTGGAAGTAGGAAAAATGTTCAAGGATTTTTTTAATAGTTCTTCATTTTGAGAAGCATAGGTGAAAGATGGAGCCAGCGAGGTGGGAGAGAGAAAGAGGGAAAAGGAGGAGAGCAGAGTGGGTGTTGTAAAAGGGAACAAGGAGATTTACCCAGATAATCCCAGGGATGAGAGGTTGTAGTTGTGAGGAGGGACTGGGGAATGTGGGGCTATTTGAACTGGAGCAGAGAAGGTTAAGAAGAGATTTGATAGAGCCGTTCAAGACTATGAAGGGTTTTGATAAGATAAATGGGGAAAGATTATTTCCACTGGTCTACAACTCAATAACTAAAGGGCATAAAATGAAGGCCATTGTTGAAAGAATAATGGGAGAGGTTAGGAGAGTTTTTTTAGGCAGAGGTTTGTTAGGACGTGGAATGCCTGCTCGGTAACAGTGGGGGACGCAGAATCCATATAGGAACATAGGAGCAGGAGTAGGCCATTTAGCCCCTCAAGCCTGTTCCACCATTCAATGAGATCTGTGACCTAACTCCATATACCCGACTTAGCCCCATATCCCTTAATACCTTCGGTTAACAAAAATCTATCAATCTCAGATTTAACATTCACAATTGAGCGAGCATCAACTGCCGTTTGCGGAGGAGAGTTCCAAACTTCTACCACCCTTTGCATGTGGAAGTGTTTCCTAACTTCATTCCTGAAAGTCCTGGCTCTAATTTTTAGGCTATGTTCCCCTAGTCCTAGACTCCCCAACCAGTGGGAATAGTTTCTCTCTATCTACCCTATCCCAGTTCCCCTTAATATCTTGAAAACTTCAATCAAATTTGGAATCTTCCAAATTCCAGGGAATACAACCCTAGTTTGTGTAATCTCTCCTTGTAATTTAACCCTTGGAGTCCAGGTATCATTCTAGTAAATCTTCGCTGCGCTCCCTTCAAGGACAATATATCCTTCCCAAGGTGCGGTGCCCAGAACTGAACACAGTGCTCCAGGTGTGGTCTAACCAGGGCTTTATATAGTTCTAGCATAACTTCTACCCTCTTGTATCCTAGCCATCTGGATATAAAGGCCAGCATTCCATTAGCCTTTTTGATTATTTTCTGTACCTGCTCATGACATTTTAATATCAGCTTTTAAAAGGGCAGTGAGTATGGGGAAAGGGCAAGGAAATGGGACGAAATGGATAGCTCTTTCAGAGAGAGGGCACAGGTGCGATGGGCTGAGTTTCACGTAATTTTCCAGTGATTTTTGTGATTTTCCTGTGATTTTTACGTGATTTTCCAGTGATTTTTGTGATTTTCCTGTGATTTTTACGTGATTTTCCAGTGATTTTTGTGATTTTCCTGTGATTTTTACGTGATTTTTCCAGTGATTTTCTTGTGCTTTTTGAGCGCTTTTTATGTGATTTTCCTGCAATTTTTATGTGATTTTCCTGCAATTTTTATGTGATTTTCCAGTGCTTTTTAAGTGATTCCCCTGTTTTCTCCCACTCTCACCTCCTGAAGGTGCTGACTTTTGCTGGGGTACAGTTTCACGGGCACAGACAGCACTCTGGTACTGTGCCCAAGTGACCATTCTTCATGTATAGGATTGCATTGTCAGTCTTGGCAGACATTCAATTGTAGAGAGTATTATTGCTTGGCCCAATCCTGTCCTTACCCAATGCCCAATCTCTGCACTTTCCAACGGACATTACTGGACCACGATCATGAACAGGAACCTTGGTTGATTTTCCACTCCCCAAACCGGGGCACTGAGGCCAACTAGTGGGACCAATTGGATAGCTCTTTCAAAGAGATGGCACAGGCATGATGGGCTGAATGGCCTCCTTCTGTGCTGTATCATTCTATGATTCGAATATTAATCTTAAAATGCTGCAACAACACTCGAAACATCATTGTAATTTTAAAAATTGGAACCATTTCAACTCAGTTCACTCTCTTCTGTATTTTTCCCTTTATTTCTTCTTTCCTAGTTTCTCTGTTCGATATTTATTCCCAAATCTAACTTTTTTTATGCCTCATTACTCTAAAACTTATTCCTCTAAATTTTGAGTTTCCTTCCTCCCTTTGGGGGCAACGTTCACAGCTGTGGATTTTGATTGGTTAAAAACTGTCTTCAAAGGCCATGTGTCGCCAATCTTAGAACAGAGATGGTTCACATGTTGCCATGACGACGAGCAGCTCAACCTCTGCTGTGATTTCTGGGTCAAGATACAAAGGGGCTGAGGATGGATGCTTGTGGCACTAAAAGATTTACACCCAGAGTTCAGGAAACAGGAATAAACATTAAAAAGGAGGTGGATTCAAACCAGAAGATTGGGAACAGTTTCATTGTTCGTTTTCTCCCTGTCACAGTTCAGACTTTCTCCAACACTTACTCTGTTCACAGCTAGTTAGCAGTATCCATCAACAGAGTCTCCCTTGATTTGGAACCTTCTTCGCATTGTGTAGAGATTAACATGCTCAGAGTTATCAATTTACCCTTAATAAACTGCTTACTGCCGAATATCTGGGATGGCCACCATATTCTCATGTCACCTTGAAAGGGTCAAGGCGTCACGTCAGTAACCAATGTGTACAGGCTAAAACTACTTGGTCAGATTTATTTACAGGTTAAATAATACATAGAAACATAACAAGATATTATATAGCACAAGACTTAAAAACAGCAGAGGTCAGACCAATTTGCAAGGGGTCAATGTATTATTTTATAACGGTGGGATAGATTTTCTGATGAGGCCTCCAATTGGCACCTGCTTAACCGTTACTTTATTGACCCCGCCTGATTTGGCAGAGTCAGCTCCATTGACATGGTGTGCCTGAGTTTGTGGCACATCCTGGATTGACACTGGGAGCTCGCAGTGGGAGGTGGAAAATCGTGTATAAACTGTCCTGAAAGGGCTGATTGATTAAAGGCATGCAGCCAATTCAAGGTAAGCATTCGCATATGAGGATAGAATGTCGGTAGCCTTTACAAGGTTGCTGGGGAAGCAAAAGTGTCAGACAAAACCCAGTGGCTGACACAATAAATGAGGAGGCAGGAAACCAAGTCTGTGGCCAAGAGTTGGCCGTATCTTCTTCCTTGGACAAGACAGATGCAAAGTACTCATTTAGTACCTCGGCCATGCCCTCTGCCTGCATCTTCTGTCCCTAATCGGTCCCACTCCCCCTCTTCTTACTACCCATTTACTATTTATATGCCTATGGAAGACTTTTGGATTCCCATTTATGTTAGCTACCAGTCTATTCTCATACTCTCTCTTTGCCCCTCTTATTTCCATTTTTACTTCCCCTGTAAACTTTTTATACTTAGCCTGGTTCTCACTTGTATTAACAACCTGACATCTGTCCTATGCCCCCTTTTTCTGCTTCATTTTACTCTCTTTCTCTTTCATCGTCCAGGGAGCTCTGGCTTTAGTTGCCCTACCTTTCCCCCTCGTGGGAATGTATCTTGTCTGTACCTGAACCATCTCCTCTTTAAAGGCCACCCATTGTTCAATTATAGTTTTGCCTGCCAATCTTTGATTCCAATTTACCCGGGCCAGATCCGTTCTCAACCCACTGAAATTGGCCCTCCTCTAATTAAGTATTTTTACTCTAGATTGCTGTGTGTCCTTTTCTGTGACTAATCTAATCCTTATGATACCATTAGTGCTGTTCCCTAAATGTTCCCCCACTGACACTTGCTCCTCTTGACCCACCTCATTCCCCAGAACCAGCAATGCCTCCTTCCTCATTGGAAACATACTGATCAAGAAAGTTCTCCTGAACACACTTCAGAAATTCCTCCCCCTCTTTGCCCTTTACACTATTACTGTTGGTATAGCTGTTGGCATAATAAAAAGCTGTGTGCCTGAGTTTGATGAACTGAGGCCCAGAATAGCTCGATAGGATCATTGGCCAATGTGCAGACTTAATCCAACTGCAAATATTAATTAGACTGGGATCTCGAACAGCAGCTGAGCTTTGCTCGTTCCTGAATAATAATAATTGTATAAAAGTATTATTTTCTGCTGTATTTGAATGATTTTAATAACACTTCCTGGCTGATAGACTGGTGTCCTGGTTGGCTCTTAACTGCCCTCTGAAGTGGCCTAATAAGCCCCTCAGTTAAAGGCAACTAGGGACGGGCAATAAATGCTGGCCTTTTACACAGAATTGCATCGAATTTTACAGCACAGAAGCAGGCCATTCGGCCCAACTGCTCTATGCTGACATTTATGCTCCACATGAACCTCCTCCCTCCCGACTTCATCTAAACCTATCAGCATATCCTTCTATTCCTTTCTCCCTCGTGTGCTTATCCCCTTAAATGTATCTCTGCTATTCGCCTCAACCACTCCTTGTAGTAACGAGTTCCACATTCTAACCACTCTCTGGGTCAAGAAGTTCCTCCTGAATTCTCTATTGGATTTATTAGTGACTATCTTATATTGATGACCCCCAGTGAAGTGAAAACATCTTCTCGAGGTCTACCCTATCCTTTCATTGTCTTAAAGACCTCTATCAGGTCACCCCTCAGCTTTTCCTGATAATATCATCTTTGTGAATCTTTTTTGCACCTTCTCCAGTGCTTCTATATCCTTTCTATAATATGGAGACCAGACCTGTGCACAATACTCCAAGTGTGGTCTAACCAAGGTTCTATACAAGTTTAACATAACATCTGTGCTTTTCAATTCTATCCCTCCAGAAATGAACCCCAGTTCTTAGTTTGCCTTTTTTATGGCCTTATTAACCTGCGTCGCTACTTTTAATGATTTGTGTATCTGTACCCCCAGGTCTCTCTGCTCCTCGACACCATTTAGACTCTTAGGGCTCAATTTTAAACTTAAATTGCGGGTGTGTTGGGGATGGTGGGGGGGCTGCAAAAATTGCAGAAATGCAGAGCAGGTTCAGAAGCCGGCTCCAACCCACCGACTCCCGAGTTTCCTACAGACGCACTTGTGTGTGCGGTCGTCCCGAGTCTGGAAATCCCGCCGGCAATTAAAGCCGGCAGGATGATAGTTAAAGAACCAGATGGACCTCAGTGAGGGACTTGAGGCACTTCACTTGTGACAGATTAGGTAGTTAGAACGATTTTTAACTTACCTGGGCGGCTTTCACATGGCTTTTGATTCACGGCTGGTGAAACCTGATGGGAAGGGCCGGAGCAGGCAAAAAGAAACAAAATAAATTAAACAACAAACCATTGCATAAAATTAAAACACAAAATCAACCGACATTTCCACCCTGCTCCGATGTCTGATGTTTCCCTCTCTGACCTCCCCCTCTTCATCCCCCGATACCCCCCGATCTTCCCCTCTCCCCCCAATCTTCCCCTCTCCCCCCGAACTTCCCCTCCCCCCCCCTAATTTTCCCCTCTTCCCCAATCTTCCCCTCTCCCACTGATCTTCCCCTCTCCCCCCCCCCTAATCTTCCCCTCTCCCCTGATCTTCCACTCTCCCCCCGATCTTCCCCTCTCCCCCCAATCTTCCCCTCTCCCCCCGATCTTCCCCTCTCCCCCCAATCTTCCACTCTCCCCCCCCGATCTTCCCCTCTCCCCCCCCGATCTTCCCCTCTCCCCCCCCCGATCTTCCCCTCCCCCCCCGATCTTCCCCTCTCCCCCCCCGATCTTCCCCTCTCCCCCCCGCTAATCTTCCCCTCTCCCCCCGATCTTCCACTCTCCCCCCGATCTTCCACTCTCCCCCCGATCTTCTACTCTCCCCCCGATCTTCCACTCTCCCCCCGATCTTCCCCTCTCCCCTCCCGATCTTCCCCTCTCTCCCCCCCGATCTTCCCCTCTCTCCCCCCCGATCTTCCCCTCTCCCCCCAATCTTCCCCTCTCCCCCCGAACTTCCCCTCTCCCCCCCCGATCTGCCCCTCTCCCCCCGATCTTCCCCTCTCCCCCCGATCTTCCCCTCTCCCCCCGATCTTCCCCTCTCCCCCCGATCTTCCCCTCTCCCCCCGATCTTCCCCTCTCCCCCCCGATCTTCCCCTCTCCCCCCCCCGATTTTCCCCTCTCCCCCCCCCGATCTTCCCCTCTCCCCCCCCCCGATCTTCCCCTCTCCCTCCCCCGATCTTCCCCTCTCCCGCCCCCGATCTTCCCCTCTCCCCCCCCCCGATCTTCCCCTCTCCCCCCCCGAAGTCGTAAAATTAGCTCTGTTACTTTCGTGTGTCATGAGCCAGTGGTAGCACTCTCACCTCTGAGTCACAGGGTCACGGGTTCAATTCCTGCTCCAGAGACTTGAGCACAAAATCTACGCTGACACTCCAGTGCAGTACTGAGGGAGTGAGTGGGATATTAAAGGGTATGGGGTGTGAGCAGGAGAGTGGGATTAGACTGGGTGGGATATTAAAGGGAACGGGGAGTGAACGGGAGGGGGGGATTAGACTGGGTGGGATATTAAAGGGTATGAGGAGTGAGCAGGAGAGTGGGATTAGACTGGGTGGGTTATTAAAGGGCATGGGGTGTGAGCAGGAGAGTGGGATTAGACTGGGTGGGATATTAAAGGGTATGGGGAGTGAGCAGGAGAGTGGGATTCGACTGGGTGGGATATTAAAGGGTAAGGGGAGTGAGCAGGAGAGTGGGATTAGACTGGGTGGGATATTAAAGGGTATGGGGAGTGCGCAGGAGAGTGGGATTAGACTGGGTGGGATATTAAAGGGTATGGGGATTGAGCAGGAGAGTGGGATTAGACTGGGTGGGATATTAAAGGGCATGGGGAGTGCGCAGGAGAGTGGGATTAGACTGGGTGGGATATTAAAGGGTATGGGGAGTGAGCAGGAGAGTGGGATTAGACTGGGTGGGATATTAAAGGGCATGGGGAGTGCGCAGGAGAGTGGGATTAGACTGGGTGGGATATTAAAGGGCATGGGGAGTGCGCAGGAGAGTGGGATTAGACTGGGTGGGATATTAAAGGGTATGGGGAGTGAGCAGGAGAGGGGGATTAGAGTGGGTGGGATATTAAAGGGTATGGGGAGTGCGCAGGAGAGTGGGATTAGACTGGGTGGGATATTAAAGGGTATGGGGAGTGAGCAGGAGAGGGGGATTAGAGTGGGTGGGATATTAAAGGGTATGGGGAGTGCGCAGGAGAGTGGGATTAGACTGGGTGGGATATTAAAGGGTATGGGGAGTGCGCAGGAGAGTGGGATTAGACTGGGTGGGATATTAAAGGGCATGGGGTGTGAGCAGGAGAGTGGGATTAGACTGGGTGGGATATTAAAGGGAACGGGGAGTGAACGGGAGGGGGGGATTAGACTGGGTGGGATATTAAAGGGTATGGGGAGTGAGCAGGAAAGTGGGATTAGACTGGGTGGGATATTAAAGGGAACGGGGAGTGAACGGGAGGGGGGGATTAGACTGGGTGGGATATTAAAGGGTATGGGATATGAGCAGGAGAGTGGGATCAGACTGGGTGGGATATTAAAGGGCATGGGGTGTGAGCAGGAGAGTGGGATTAGACTGGGTGGGATATTAAAGGGCATGGGGTGTGAGCAGGAGAGTGGGATTAGACTGGGTGGGATATTAAAGGGTATGGGGAGTGAGCAGGAGAGTGGGATTAGACTGGGTGGGATATTAAAGGGAACGGGGAGTGAACGGGAGGGGGGGATTAGACTGGGTGGGATATTAAAGGGTATGAGGAGTGAGCAGGAGAGTGGGATTAGACTGGGTGGGATATTAAAGGGCATGGGATATGAGCAGGAGAGTGGGATTAGACTGGGTGGGATATTAAAGGGCATGGGGTGTGAGCAGGAGAGTGGGATTCGACTGGGTGGGATATTAAAGGGTAAGGGGAGTGAGCAGGAGAGGGGGATTAGAGTGGGTGGGATATTAAAGGGTATGGGGAGTGCGCAGGAGAGTGGGATTAGACTGGGTGGGATATTAAAGGGTATGGGGAGTGAGCAGGAGAGGGGGATTAGAGTGGGTGGGATATTAAAGGGTATGGGGAGTGCGCAGGAGAGTGGGATTAGACTGGGTGGGGTATTAAAGGGTATGGGGAGTGAGCGGGAGAGTGGGATTCGACTGAGTGGGATATTAAAGGGTGAGGGGAGTGAGCAGGAGAGTGGGATTCGACTGGGTGGGATATTAAAGGGCATGGGATATGAGCAGGAGAGTGGGATTAGACTGGGTGGGATGTTAAAGGGCATGGGGTGTGAGCAGGAGAGTGGGATTAGACTGGGTGGGATATTAAGGGGCATGGGGTGTGAGCAGGAGAGTGGGATTAGACTGGGTGGGATATTAAAGGGCATGGGATATGAGCAGGAGAGTGGGATTAGACTGGGTGGGATATTAAAGGGAACGGGGAGTGAGCAGGAGAGTGGGATTAGACTGGGTGGGATATTAAAGGGTACGGGGAGTGAGCAGGAGAGTGGGATTAGACTGGGTGGGATATTAAAGGGTATGGGGAGTGAGCAGGAGAGTGGGATTAGACTGGGTGGGATATTGAAGGGTATGGGGAGTGAGCAGGAGAGAGTGATTAGACTGGGTGGGATATTAAAGGGTATGGGGAGTGAGCAGGAGAGTGGGATTAGACTGGGTGGGATATTATAGGGTATGGGGAGTGAGCAGGAGAGGGGGATTTGAGTGGGTGGGATATTAAAGGGTATGAGGAGTGAGCAGGAGAGGGGGATTAGAGTGGGTGGGATATTAAAGGGTATGGGGAGTGCGCAGGAGAGTGGGATTAGACTGGGTGGGATATTAAAGGGTATGGGGAGTGAGCGTGAGAGTGGGATTAGACTGGGTGGGATATTAAAGGGTGAGGGGAGTGAGCAGGAGAGTGGGATTCGACTGGGTGGGATATTAAAGGGTATGGGGAGTGAGCGGGAGAGTGGGATTCGACTGGGTGGGATATTAAAGGGTGAGGGGAGTGAGCAGGAGAGTGGGATTGGACTGGGTGGGATATTAAAGGGTATGAGGAGAGAGTGGGATTAGACTGGGTGGGATATTAAAGGGAACGGGGAGTGAGCAGGAGGGAGGATTGGACTGGATGGGATATTATCAGGGTATGGGAGCAAGTGGGATTAGACTGGGTGGGATATTATCAGGGTATGGGGAGAGAGTGGGATTAGACTGGGTGGGATATTATCAGGGTATGAGGAGAGAGGGGGATGAGACTGGGTGGGATATTATCAGGGTATGGGGAGAGAGTGGGATTAGACTGGGTGGGATATTATCAGGGTATGGGGAGAGAGTGGGATTAGACTGGGTGGGATAGTATCAGGGTATGGAGCGAGTGGGATTAGACTGGGTGGGATATTATCAGGGTATGAGGAGAGAGTGGGATTTGACTGGGTGGGATATTAAAGGGTATGAGGAGTGAGCAGGAGAGTGGGATTAGACTGTGTGGGATATTAAAGGGTATGGGAAGTGAGCAGGAGAGTGGTATTAAACTGTGTGGGATATTAAAGGGTATGGGGAGTGAGCAGGAAAGTGGGATTGGACTGTATGGGATACTATCAGGGTATGGGAGCGATTGGGATTAGACTGGGTGGGATATTAAAGGGAACGGGAAGTGAGCGGGAGGGGGGATTAGACTGGGTGGGATATTATCAGGGTATGGGAGCAAGTGGGATTCGACTGGGTGGGATATTATCAGGGTATGAGGAGAGTGGGATTAGACTTGATGGGATATTTAAGGGTATGGGGAGTGAGCAGGAGAGTGGGATTAGACTGGGTGGGGTATTATCAGGGTTTGAGGAGAGTGGGATTAGACTGGGTGGGATATTATCAGGGTTTGAGGAGAGTGGGATTAGACTGGGTGGGATATTATCAGGGTATGAGGAGAGTGGGATTAGACTTGATGGGATATTTAAGGGTATGGGGAGTGAGCAGGAGAGTGGGATTAGACTGGGTGGGGTATTATCAGGGTTTGAGGAGAGTGGGATTAGACTGGGTGGGATATTATCAGGGTTTGAGGAGAGTGGGATTAGACTGGTTGGGGTATTATCAGGGTTTGAGGAGAGTGGGATTAGACTGGGTGGGGTATTATCAGGGTTTGAGGAGAGTGGGATTACACTGGGTGGGATATTAAAGGGCATGGGGTGTGAGCAGGAGAGTGGGATTAGACTGGGTGGGATATTAAAGGGCATGGGGTGTGAGCAGGAGAGTGGGATTAGACTGGGTGGGATATTAAAGGGAACGGGGAGTGAACGGGAGGGGGGGATTAGACTGGGTGGGATATTAAAGGGTACGGGGAGTGAGCATGAGAGTGGGATTAGACTGGGTGGGATATTAAAGGGCATGGGGTGTGAGCAGGAGAGTGGGATTAGACTGGGTGGGATATTGAAGGGCATGGGGTGTGAGCAGGAGAGTGGGATCAGACTGGGTGGGATATTAAAGGGAACGGGGAGTGAACGGGAGGGCGGGATTAGACTGGGTGGGATATTAAAGGGTACGGGGAGTGAGCATGAGAGTGGGATTAGACTGGGTGGGATATTAAAGGGTATGGGGATTGAGCAGGAGAGTGGGATTAGACTGGGTGGGATATTAAAGGGTAAGGGGAGTGAGCAGGAGAGTGGGATTAGAGTGGGTGGGATATTAAAGGGTATGGGGAGTGAGCAGGAGAGTGGGATTAGACTGGGTGGGATATTAAAGGGTAAGGGGAGTGAGCAGGAGAGTGGGATTAGAGTGGGTGGGATATTAAAGGGTATGGGGAGTGAGCAGGAGAGGGGGATTAGAGTGGGTGGGATATTAAAGGGTATGGGGAGTGCGCAGGAGAGTGGGATTAGACTGGGTGGGATATTAAAGGGTATGGGGAGTGAGCAGGAGAGTGGGATTAGAGTGGGTGGGATATTAAAGGGTATGGGGAGTGAGCGGGAGAGTGGGATTCGACTGAGTGGGATATTAAAGGGTGAGGGGAGTGAGCAGGAGAGTGGGATTCGACTGGGTGGGACATTAAAGGGTGAGGGGAGTGAGCAGGAGAGTGTGATTAGACTGGGTGAGATATTAAAGGGCATGGGATATGAGCAGGAGAGTGGGATTAGTCTGGGTGGGATATTAAAGGGCATGGGATATGAGCAGGAGAATGGGATTAGACTGGGTGGGATATTAAAGGGTATGGGGAGTGAGCAGGAGAGTGGGATTAGACTGGGTGGGATATCAAAGGGCATGGGATATGAGCAGGTGAGTGGGATTAGACTGGGTGGGATATTAAAGGGTATGGGGTGTGAGCAGGAGAGTGGGATTAGACTGGGTGGGATATCAAAGGGTATGGGGTGTGAGCAGGAGAGTGCGATTAGACTGGGTGGGATATTAAAGGGCATGGGGTGTGAGCAGGAGAGTGGGATTAGACTGGGTGGGATATCAAAGGGTATGGGGTGTGAGCAGGAGAGTGGGATTAGACTGGGTGGGATATTAAAGGGCATGGGGTGTGAGCAGGAGAGTGGGATTAGACTGGGTGGGATATTAAAGGGAACGGGGAGTGAACGGGAGGGGGGATTAGACTGGGTGGGATATTAAAGGGTATGGGGAGTGCGCAGGAGAGTGGGATTAGACTGGGTGGGATATTAAAGGGTATGGGGAGTGAGCGGGAGAGTGGGATTAGACTGGGTGGGATATTAAAGGGTATGAGGAGTGAGCAGGAGAGTGGGATTAGACTGGGTGGGATATTAAAGGGTACGGGGAGTGAGCAGGAGAGTGGGATTAGACTGGGTGGGATATTAAAGGGTATGGGGAGTGAGCAGGAGAGTGTGATTAGACTGGGTGGGATATTAAAGGGTATGGGGAGTGAGCAGGAGAGTGGGATTAGACTGGGTGGGATATTAAAGGGTATGGGGAGTGAGCAGGAGAGAGGGATTAGACTGGGTGGGATATTATAGGGTATGGGGAGTGAGCAGGAGAGGGGGATTAGAGTGGGTGGGATATTAAAGGGTATGGGGAGTGAGCAGGAGAGGGGGATTAGAGTGCGTGGGATATTAAAGGGTATGGGGAGTGCGCAGGAGAGTGGGATTAGACTGGGTGGGATATTAAAGGGTATGGGGAGTGAGCGTGAGAGTGGGATTAGACTGGGTGGGATATTAAAGAGTGAGGGGAGTGAGCAGGAGAGTGGGATTCGACTGGGTGGGATATTAAAGGGTATGGGGAGTGAGCGGGAGAGTGGGATTCGACTGGGTGGGATATTAAAGGGTGAGGGGAGTGAGCAGGAGAGTGGGATTGGACTGGGTGGGATATTAAAGGGTATGAGGAGAGAGTGGGATTAGACTGGGTGGGATATTAAAGGGAACGGGGAGTGAGCAGGAGGGAGGATTAGACTGGATGGGATATTATCAGGGTATGGGGAGAGAGTGGGATTAGACTGGGTGGGATATTATCAGGGTATGAGGAGAGAGGGGGATGAGACTGGGTGGGATAGTATCAGGGTATGGGGAGAGAGTGGGATTAGACTGGGTGGGATATTATCAGGGTATGAGGAGAGAGTGGGATTTGACTGGGTGGGATATTAAAGGGAACGGGGAGTGAGCGGGAGGGGGGGATTAGACAGGGTGGGATATTAAAGGGTATGAGGAGTGAGCAGGAGAGTGGGATTAGATTGTGTGGGATATTAAAGGGTATGGGAAGTGAGCAGGAGAGTGTGATTAAACTGTGTGGGATATTAAAGGGTATGGGGAGTGAGCAGGAAAGTGGGATTGGACTGTGTGGGATACTATCAGGGTATGGGAGCGATTGGGATTAGACTGGGTGGGATATTATCAGGGTATGGGAGCAAGTGGGATTAGATTGGGTGGGATATTATCAGGGTATGGGGAGAGAGGGGGATTAGACTTGGTGGGATATTAAAGGGAACGGGGAGTGAGCGGGAGGGGGGATTAGACTGGGTGGGATATTATCAGGGTATGAGGAGAGTGGGATTAGACTTGATGGGATATTTAAGGGTATGGGGAGTGAGCAGGAGAGTGGGATTAGACTGGGTGGGATATTATCAGGGTTTGAGGAGAGTGGGATTAGACTGGGTGGGGTATTATCAGGGTTTGAGGAGAGTGGGATTAGACTGGGTGGGATATTATCAGGGTTTGAGGAGAGTGGGATTAGACTAGGTGGGATATTAAAGGGTATGGGGAGTGAGCGGGAGAGTGGGATTCGACTGGGTGGGATATTAAAGGGTATGGGGAGTGAGCGGGAGAGTGGGATTAGACTGGGTGGGATATTAAAGGGTGAGGGGAGTGAGCAGGAGAGTGGGATTCGACTGGGTGGGATATTAAAGGGTATGGGGAGTGAGCGGGAGAGTGGGATTTGACTGGTTGGGATATTAAAGGGTGAGGGGAGTGAGCAGGAGAGTGGGATTGGACTGGGTGGGATATTAAAGGGTATGGGAGCGAGTGGGATTAGACTGGGTGGGATATTATCAGGGTATGAGGAGAGAGTGGGATTAGACTGGGTGGGATATTAAAGGGAACGGGGAGTGAGCACGGTGGGGGATTAGACTGGATGGGATATTATCAGGGTATGGGAGCAAGTGGGATTAGACTGGGTGGGATATTAAAGGGAACGGGGAGTGAGCAGGGGGGGGGATTAGACTGGATGGGATATTATCAGGGTATGGGAGCAAGTGGGATTAGACTGGGTGGGATATTAAAGGGTATGGGGAGTGAGCAGGAGAGTGGGATTGGACTATGTTGGATATTAAAGGGAACGGGGAGTGAGCAGGCGGGTGGATTAGACTGGATGGGATATTATCAGGGTATGGGAGCAAGTGGGATTAGACTGGATGGGATATTATCAGGGTATGGGAGCAAGTGGGATTAGACTGGGTGGGATATTATCAGGGTATGAGGAGAGAGGGGGATGAGACTGGGTGGGATATTATCAGGGTATGGGGAGAGAGTGGGATTAGACTGGGTGGGATATTATCAGGGTATGGGGAGAGAGTGGGATTAGACTGGGTGGGATATTATCAGGGTATGGGAGCGAGTGGGATTAGACTGGGTGGGATATTATCAGGGTATGAGGAGAGAGGGGGATGAGACTGGGTGGGATATTATCAGGGTATGGGGAGAGAGGGGGATGAGACTGGGTGGGATATTATCAGGGTATGGGGAGAGAGTGGGATTAGACTGGGTGGGATATTATCAGGGTATGGGGAGAGAGTGGGATTAGACTGGGTGGGATATTATCAGGGTATGGGAGCGAGTGGGATTAGACTGGGTGGGATATTATCAGGGTATGGGGAGAGAGTGGGATTAGACTGGGTGGGATATTATCAGGGTATGGGGAGAGAGTGGGATTAGACTGGGTGGGATATTATCAGGGTATGGGGAGAGAGTGGGATTAGACTGGGTGGGATATTATCAGGGTATGGGGAGAGAGTGGGATTAGACTGGGTGGGATATTATCAGGGTATGGGGAGAGAGTGGGATTAGACTGGGTGGGATATTATCAGGGTATGGGGAGAGAGTGGGATTAGACTGGGTGGGATATTATCAGGGTATGGGAGCGAGTGGGATTAGACTGGGTGGGATATTATCAGGGTATGGGGAGAGAGTGGGATTAGACTGGGTGGGATATTATCAGGGTATGGGAGCGAGTGGGATTAGACTGGGTGGGATATTAAAGGGTATGAGGAGTGAGCAGGAGAGTGGGATTAGACTGTGTGGGATACTATCAGGGTATGGGAGCGATTGGGATTAGACTGGGTGGGATATTAAAGGGAACGGGGAGTGAGCGGGAGGGGGGATTCGACTGGGTGGGATATTATCAGGGTATGGGAGCAAGTGGGATTCGACTGGGTGGGATATTATCAGGGTATGAGGAGAGTGGGATTAGACTTGATGGGATATTTAAGGGTATGGGGAGTGAGCAGGAGAGTGGGATTAGACTGGGTGGGGTATTATCAGGGTTTGAGGAGAGTGGGATTAGACTGGGTGGGATATTATCAGGGTTTGAGGAGAGTGGGATTAGACTGGGTGGGGTATTAAAGGGTATGGGGAGTGAGCGGGAGAGTGGGATTAGACTGGGTGGGATATTAAAGGGTGAGGGGAGTGAGCAGGAGAGTGGGATTCGACTGGGTGGGATATTAAAGGGTATGGGGAGTGAGCGGGAGAGTGGGATTCGACTGGGTGGGATATTAAAGGGTGAGGGGAGTGAGCAGGAGAGTGGGATTGGACTGGGTGGGATATTAAAGGGTATGAGGAGAGAGTGGGATTAGACTGGGTGGGATATTAAAGGGAACGGGGAGTGAGCAGGAGGGAGGATTAGACTGGATGGGATATTATCAGGGTATGGGAGCAAGTGGGATTAGACTGGGTGGGATATTATCAGGGTATGAGGAGAGAGGGGGATGAGACTGGGTGGGATAGTATCAGGGTATGGGGAGAGAGTGGGATTAGACTGGGTGGGATATTATCAGGGTATGAGGAGAGAGTGGGATTTGACTGGGTGGGATATTAAAGGGAACGGGGAGTGAGCGGGAGGGGGGGATTAGACTGGGTGGGATATTAAAGGGTATGAGGAGTGAGCAGGAGAGTGGGATTAGACTGTGTGGGATATTAAAGGGTATGGGAAGTGAGCAGGAGAGTGGGATTAAACTGTGTGGGATATTAAAGGGTATGGGGAGTGAGCAGGAAAGTGGGATTGGACTGTGTGGGATACTATCAGGGTATGGGAGCGATTGGGATTAGACTGGGTGGGATATTAAAGGGAACGGGGAGTGAGCGGGAGGGGAGATTCGACTGGGTGGGATATTATCAGGGTATGGGAGCAAGTGGGATTAGATTGGGTGGGATATTATCAGGGTATGGGGAGAGAGGGGGATTAGACTTGGTGGGATATTAAAGGGAACGGGGAGTGAGCGGGAGGGGGGATTAGACTGGGTGGGATATTATCAGGGTATGGGAGCAAGTGGGATTCGACTGGGTGGGATATTATCAGGGTATGAGGAGAGTGGGATTCGACTTGATGGGATATTTAAGGGTATGGGGAGTGAGCAGGAGAGTGGGATTAGACTGGGTGGGATATTATCAGGGTTTGAGGAGAGTGGGATTAGACTGGGTGGGATATTATCAGGGTATGGGGAGAGAGTGGGATTAGACTGGGTGGGATATTATCAGGGTATGGGGAGAGAGTGGGATTAGACTGGGTGGGATATTATCAGGGTATGGGGAGAGAGTGGGATTAGACTGGGTGGGATATTATCAGGGTATGGGGAGAGAGTGGGATTAGACTGGGTGGGATATTATCAGGGTATGGGAGCGAGTGGGATTAGACTGGGTGGGATATTAAAGGGTATGAGGAGTGAGCAGGAGAGTGGGATTGGGCTGTGTGGGATATTAAAGGGTATGAGGAGTGAGCAGGAAAGTGGGATTGGACTGGGTGGGATACTATCAGGGTATGGGAGCGATTGGGATTAGACTGGGTGGGATATTAAAGGGAACGGGGAGTGAGCGGGAGGGGGGATTCGACTGGGTGGGATATTATCAGGGTATGGGAGCAAGTGGGATTCGACTGGGTGGGATATTATCAGGGTATGAGGAGAGTGGGATTAGACTTGATGGGATATTTAAGGGTATGGGGAGTGAGCAGGAGAGTGGGATTAGACTGGGTGGGGTATTATCAGGGTTTGAGGAGAGTGGGATTAGACTGGGTGGGATATTATCAGGGTTTGAGGAGAGTGGGATTAGACTGGGTGGGGTATTAAAGGGTATGGGGAGTGAGCGGGAGAGTGGGATTAGACTGGGTGGGATATTAAAGGGTGAGGGGAGTGAGCAGGAGAGTGGGATTCGACTGGGTGGGATATTAAAGGGTATGGGGAGTGAGCGGGAGAGTGGGATTCGACTGGGTGGGATATTAAAGGGTGAGGGGAGTGAGCAGGAGAGTGGGATTGGACTGGGTGGGATATTAAAGGGTATGAGGAGAGAGTGGGATTAGACTGGGTGGGATATTAAAGGGAACGGGGAGTGAGCAGGAGGGAGGATTAGACTGGATGGGATATTATCAGGGTATGGGAGCAAGTGGGATTAGACTGGGTGGGATATTATCAGGGTATGAGGAGAGAGGGGGATGAGACTGGGTGGGATAGTATCAGGGTATGGGGAGAGAGTGGGATTAGACTGGGTGGGATATTATCAGGGTATGAGGAGAGAGTGGGATTTGACTGGGTGGGATATTAAAGGGAACGGGGAGTGAGCGGGAGGGGGGGATTAGACTGGGTGGGATATTAAAGGGTATGAGGAGTGAGCAGGAGAGTGGGATTAGACTGTGTGGGATATTAAAGAGTATGGGAAGTGAGCAGGAGAGTGGGATTAAACTGTGTGGGATATTAAAGGGTATGGGGAGTGAGCAGGAAAGTGGGATTGGACTGTGTGGGATACTATCAGGGTATGGGAGCGATTGGGATTAGACTGGGTGGGATATTAAAGGGAACGGGGAGTGAGCGGGAGGGGGGATTAGACTGGGTGGGATATTATCAGGGTATGGGAGCAAGTGGGATTCGACTGGGTGGGATATTATCAGGGTATGAGGAGAGTGGGATTCGACTTGATGGGATATTTAAGGGTATGGGGAGTGAGCAGGAGAGTGGGATTAGACTGGGTGGGATATTATCAGGGTTTGAGGAGAGTGGGATTAGACTGGGTGGGGTATTATCAGGGTTTGAGGAGAGTGGGATTAGACTGGGTGGGATATTATCAGGGTTTGAGGAGAGTGGGATTAGACTAGGTGGGATATTAAAGGGTATGGGGAGTGAGCGGGAGAGTGGGATTCGACTGGGTGGGATATTAAAGGGTATGGGGAGTGAGCGGGAGAGTGGGATTAGACTGGGTGGGATATTAAAGGGTGAGGGGAGTGAGCAGGAGAGTGGGATTCGACTGGGTGGGATATTAAAGGGTATGGGGAGTGAGCGGGAGAGTGGGATTTGACTGGGTGGGATATTAAAGGGTGAGGGGAGTGAGCAGGAGAGTGGGATTGGACTGGGTGGGATATTAAAGGGTCTGGGAGCGAGTGGGATTAGACTGGGTGGGATATTATCAGGGTATGAGGAGTGAGTGGGATTAGACTGGGTGGGATATTAAAGGGAACGGGGAGTGAGCAGGGTGGGGGATTAGACTGGATGGGATATTATCAGGGTATGGGAGCAAGTGGGATTAGACTGGGTGGGATATTAAAGGGAACAGGGAGTGAGCAGGGGGGGGATTAGACTGGATGGGATATTATCAGGGTATGGGAGCAAGTGGGATTAGACTGGGTGGGATATTAAAGGGTATGGGGAGTGAGCAGGAGAGTGGGATTAGACTGTGTGGGATTTTAAAGGGTATGGGGAGTGAGCAGGAGAGTGGGATTGGACTATGTGGGATATTAAAGGGAACGGGGAGTGAGCAGGCGGGTGGATTAGACTGGATGGGATATTATCAGGGTATGGGAGCAAGTGGGATTAGACTGGGTGGGATATTATCAGGGTATGAGGAGAGAGGGGGATGAGACTGGGTGGGATATTATCAGGGTATGAGGAGAGAGGGGGATGAGACTGGGTGGGATATTATCAGGGTATGGGGAGAGAGTGGGATTAGACTGGGTGGGATATTATCAGGGTATGGGGAGAGAGTGGGATTAGACTGGGTGGGATATTATCAGGGTATGGGGAGCGAGTGGGATTAGACTGGGTGGGATATTATCAGGGTATGAGGAGAGAGGGGGATGAGACTGGGTGGGATATTATCAGGGTATGGGGAGAGAGGGGGATGAGACTGGGTGGGATATTATCAGGGTATGGGGAGAGAGTGGGATTAGACTGGGTGGGATATTATCAGGGTATGGGGAGAGAGTGGGATTAGACTGGGTGGGATATTATCAGGGTATGGGAGCGAGTGGGATTAGACTGGGTGGGATATTAAAGGGTATGAGGAGTGAGCAGGAGAGTGGGATTGGACTGGGTGGGATATTAAAGGGTATGGGAGCGATTGGGATTAGACTGGGTGGGATATTAAAGGGAACGGGGAGTGAGCGGGAGGGGGGATTCGACTGGGTGGGATATTATCAGGGTATGGGAGCAAGTGGGATTCGACTGGGTGGGATATTATCAGGGTATGAGGAGAGTGGGATTAGACTTGATGGGATATTTAAGGGTATGGGGAGTGAGCAGGAGAGTGGGATTAGACTGGGTGGGGTATTATCAGGGTTTGAGGAGAGTGGGATTAGACTGGGTGGGGTATTATCAGGGTTTGAGGAGAGTGGGATTAGACTGGGTGGGGTATTATCAGGGTTTGAGGAGAGTGGGATTAGACTGGGTGGGATATTATCAGGGTTTGAGGAGAGTGGGATTAGACTGGGTGGGGTATTATCAGGGTTTGAGGAGAGTGGGATTAGACTGGGTGGGGTATTATCAGGGTTTGAGGAGAGTGGGATTAGACTGGGTGGGATATTATCAGGGTTTGAGGAGACTGGGATTAGACTGGGTGGGGTATTAAAGGGTATGGAGAGTGAGCAGGAGAGTGGGATTAGACTGGGTGGGGTATTAAAGGGTATGGAGAGTGAGCAGGAGAGTGGGATTAGACTGGGTGGGGTATTAAAGGGTATGGAGAGTGAGCAGGAGAGTGGGATTAGACTGGGTGGGGTATTAAAGGGTATGGAGAGTGAGCAGGAGAGTGGGATTGGACTGGGTGGGATATTAAAGGGTATGGGAGCGAGTGGGATTAGACTGGGTGGGATATTATCAGGGTATGAGGAGAGAGTGGGATTAGACTGGGTGGGATATTAAAGGGAACGGGGAGTGAGCAGGGTGGGGGATTAGACTGGATGGGATATTATCAGGGTATGGGAGCAAGTGGGATTAGACTGGGTGGGATATTAAAGGGAACGGGGAGTGAGCAGGGGGGGGGATTAGACTGGATGGGATATTATCAGGGTATGGGAGCAAGTGGGATTAGACTGGGTGGGATATTAAAGGGTATGGGGAGTGAGCAGGAGAGTGGGATTAGACTGTGTGGGATTTTAAAGGGTATGGGGAGTGAGCAGGAGATTGGGATTGGACTATGTGGGATATTAAAGGGAACGGGGAGTGAGCAGGCGGGTGGATTAGACTGGATGGGATATTATCAGGGTATGGGAGCAAGTGGGATTAGACTGGGTGGGATATTATCAGGGTATGAGGAGAGAGGGGGATGAGACTGGGTGGGATATTATCAGGGTATGGGGAGAGAGTGGGATTAGACTGGGTGGGATATTATCAGGGTATGGGGAGAGAGTGGGATTAGACTGGGTGGGATATTATCAGGGTATGGGAGCGAGTGGGATTAGACTGGGTGGGATATTATCAGGGTATGAGGAGTGAGGGGGATGAGACTGGGTGGGATATTATCAGGGTATGGGGAGAGAGTGGGATTAGACTGGGTGGGATATTATCAGGGTATGAGGAGAGAGGGGGATGAGACTGGGTGGGATATTATCAGGGTATGGGGAGAGAGGGGGATGAGACTGGGTGGGATATTATCAGGGTATGGGGAGAGAGTGGGATTAGACTGGGTGGGATATTATCAGGGTATGGGGAGAGAGTGGGATTAGACTGGGTGGGATATTATCAGGGTATGGGAGCGAGTGGGATTAGACTGGGTGGGATATTAAAGGGTATGAGGAGTGAGCAGGAGAGTGGGATTGGACTGGGTGGGATATTAAAGGGTATGGGAGCGATTGGGATTAGACTGGGTGGGATATTAAAGGGAACGGGGAGTGAGCGGGAGGGGGGATTCGACTGGGTGGGATATTATCAGGGTATGGGAGCAAGTGGGATTCGACTGGGTGGGATATTATCAGGGTATGAGGAGAGTGGGATTAGACTTGATGGGATATTTAAGGGTATGGGGAGTGAGCAGGAGAGTGGGATTAGACTGGGTGGGGTATTATCAGGGTTTGAGGAGAGTGGGATTAGACTGGGTGGGGTATTATCAGGGTTTGAGGAGAGTGGGATTAGACTGGGTGGGGTATTATCAGGGTTTGAGGAGAGTGGGATTAGACTGGGTGGGGTATTAAAGGGTATGGAGAGTGAGCAGGAGAGTGGGATTAGACTGGGTGGGGTATTAAAGGGTATGGAGAGTGAGCAGGAGAGTGGGATTAGACTGGGTGGGGTATTAAAGGGTATGGAGAGTGAGCAGGAGAGTGGGATTAGATTGGGTGGGATATTAAAGGGTATGGAGAGTGAGCAGGAGAGTGGGATTAGACTGGGTGGGGTATTAAAGGGTATGGAGAGTGAGCAGGAGAGTGGGATTAGACTGGGTGGGATATTAAAGGGTATGGAGAGTGAGCAGGAGAGTGGGATTAGACTGGGTGGGGTATTAAAGGGTAAGGGGAGTGAGCAGGAGAGTGGGATTAGACTGGGTGGGGTATTAAAGGGTATGGAGAGTGAGCAGGAGAGTGGGATTAGACTGGGTGGGATATTAAAGGGTATGGAGAGTGAGCAGGAGAGTGGGATTAGACTGGGTGGGGTATTTAAGGGTATGGAGAGTGAGCAGGAGAGTGGTATTAGACTGGTTGGGATATTATCAGGGTTTGAGGAGAGTGGGATTAGACTGGGTGGTTCATGTGGAGAAACCCGTGGCACAGACTTGATGGGTGGAATGGCCTGTCTGTGTGCTGGACTCCACCAACTCCCCCCCCCCCGCCCCCCCATTTAAACTGTTGCAGGGAGGTGGGTTCTCTGTGAGATCCCTACCACCAACAGGGACTCTGTCTCACCGTTTCCTTTGCATCTGTGGTTCCACCTTCCAGTTCTGTTGGAGTTGTACATCCCAAATAATTCATCTCCCCTTCTCATCCCGATCACCCTCTCACCTTCAATATCTCTCTCTATCGTTCTCTTTTTCTTTCCCTCTCACTGTCTCTCCTTTTCTTCTCCTTGTTATCTCTCTGTCTCTCTCTCTTTGTCTCTCTCTGTCTCCATCTCTCTCTCTCTCACTCTGTCTGTCTCGCTGACTCTCTTTTCGTGATGATGTGGAGATGCCGGTGATGGACTGGGGTTGACAATTGTAAACAATTTTACAACACCGAGTTATAGTCCAACAAATTTATTTTAAATTCCACAAGCTTTCGGAGGCTTCCTCCTTCGTCAGGTGAACGGTATGGAAATGACATTTTCGAATCGTTCGCATTTTAAAATCACAGAACAATGCCTGATGATTACTGCCCGTTGCCAAGGCAATCACAGTGAGCAGACAGAAAGGTGTCACCTAAAAAGGCCACCGAATATACAAACCCCCCAAAAAAAAAAGAGAGAGAGAGAGAGAGAGAAGGAAGATAGTCAATGACCCGTTATATTAAAAACAGATAACATTTGTTCGCTGGTGGGGTTACGTGTAGTGTGACATGAACCCAAGATCCCAGTTGAGGCCGTCCTCATGGGTGCGGAACTTGGCTATCAATTTCTGCTCGACGATTTTGCGTTGTCGTGTGTCTCGAAGGCCGCCTTGGAGTATGCTTACCCGAAGGTCGGTGGCTGAATGTCCATGACTGCTGAAGTGTTCCCCGACAGGGAGAGAACCCTCCTGTTTGGCGATTGTTGTGCGGTGTCCATTCATCCGTTGTCGCAGCGTCTGCATGGTCTCGCCAATGTACCATGCTCTGGGGCATCCTTTCCTGCAACGTATGAGGTAGACAACGTTGGCCGAGTCACAGGAGTATGAACCGTGCACCTGGTGGGTGGTGTCCTCTCGTGTGATGGTGGTATCTGTGTCGATGATCTGGCATGTCTTGCAGAGGTTACCGTGGCAGGGTTGTGTGGTGTCGTGGACGCTGTTCTCCTGAAGGCTGGGTAATTTGCTGCGAACGATGGTCTGTTTGAGGTTGGGTGGCTGTTTGAAGGCGAGTAGTGGAGGTGTGGGGATGGCCATAGCGAGGTGTTCGTCATCATTGATGACATGTTGAAGGCTGCGGAGAACATGGCGTAGTTTCTCCGCTCCGGGGAAGTACTGGACGACGAAGGGTACTCTGTTGGTTGCGTCCCGTGTTAGTCTTCTGAGGAGGTCTATGCGATTTTTCGCTGTGGCCCGTCGGAACTGTCGATCGATGAGTCGAGCGTCATATCCCGTTCTTACTAGGGCGTCTTTCAGCGTCTGTAGGTGTCCATCGCGTTCCTCCTCGTCTGAGCAGACGCTGTGTGTTCGCAGGGCTTGTCCATAGGGGATGGCCTCTTTGACGTGGTTAGGGTGGAAGCTGGAAAAGTGGAGCATCGTGAGGTTGTCCGTGGGCTTGCGGTAGAGTGAGGTGCTGAGGTGCCCATCTTTGATGGAGATTCGTGTGGAATTCATCAGGAGAATGAGGCTCCGGGAATTCTACCACAAACCACAAAATTTCAGCAGCGAACCCAATGAGACAATCGACGATCCGGAACAGCAGACAGAGGGATCCGCGGTACAGCAACCGAAGAGGAAAGAGTCTCACTGGACTCCTCCAGAGGGTCGCTGCCCTCAGCTTGACATGTATGCTCAAGCTGTCAGGAAATGCGTCTATGCCAGATTCATCAGCCGCACTTGGAAGACAGTCCAGAATGTCACCCGAGCACAACGCAACGCCATCAACGCTCTCAAGACCAACCGCAACATCGTCATCAAACCAGCGGACAAAGGAGGAGCCATCGTCATACAGAACAGAACGGACTATTGCAAAGAAGCATACCGACAACTGGACAACCAGGAACACTACAGACAGTTACCCACAGACCCGACCAAAGAACACACCCATCAGCTCAACAAACTGATCAAGACCTTCGATCCAGACCTTCAAAACATCCTACGCACTCTCATCCCACGTACTCCCCGCGTGGGAGACTTCTACTGCCTCCAAAAGATACACAAAGCCAACACACCCGGACGTCCTATCGTATCAGGCAATGGAACCCTGTGTGAGAACCTCTCTGGATACATCGAGGGCATCCTGAAACCCATCGTGCAGGGAGCCCCCAGCTTCTGTCGCGACACTACAGACTTTCTACAAAAACTCAGTACCCACGGACCAGTTGAACCAGGAACACTTCTCACCACGATGGACGTCTCGGCACTCTACACCAGTATCCCCCACGATGACGGCATCGCTGCGACAGCATCAATACTCAACACCAACAACAGCCAATCTCCAGACGCCATCCTACAACTCATCCGCTTCATCCTGGATCACAATGTCTTCACCTTCGATAACCAGTTCTTTACCCAAACACACGGAACAGCCATGGGGACCAAATTCGCACCCCAATACGCCAACATTTTCATGCACAAGTTCGAGCAGGACTTCTTCACTGCACAAGACCTCCAACCAACACTATACACCAGATACATCGACGACATTTTCTTTCTATGGACCCACGGTGAGGAATCACTAAAGAGACTACACGATAACATCAACAAGTTCCATCCCACCATCAAGCTCACCATGGACTACTCCTCAGAATCAGTTCCTTTCTTGGACACACGAATCTCCATCAAAGGCGGGCACCTCAGCACCTCACTCTACCGCAAACCCACGGACAACCTCACGATGCTCCACTTTTCCAGCCTCCACCCTAACCACGTCAAAGAGGCCATCCCCTATGGACAGGCCCTGCGAATACACAGGGTCTGCTCAGACGAGGAGGAACGCGATGGACACCTACAGACGCTGAAAGACGCCCTAGTAAGAACGGGATATGATGCTCGACTCATCGATCGACAGTTCCGACGGGCCACAGCGAAAAATCGCGTAGACCTCCTCAGGAGACTAACACGGGACGCAACCAACAGAGTACCCTTTGTCGTCCAGTACTTCCCCGGAGCGGAGAAACTACGCCATGTTCTCCGCAGCCTTCAACATGTCATCAATGAGGACAAACACCTCGCTATGGCCATCCCCACACCTCCACTACTCGCCTTTAAACAGCCACCCAACCTCAAACAGACCATCGTTCGCAGCAAATTACCCAGCTTTCAAGAGAACAGCGTCCACGACACCACACAACCCTGCCACGGTAACCTCTGCAAGACATGCCAGATCATCGACACAGATAGCACCATCACACGAGAGGACACCACCCACCAGGTGCACGGTTCATACTCCTGTGACTCGGCCAACGTTGTCTACCTCATACGTTGCAGGAAAGGATGCCCCGGAGCATGGTACATTGGCGAGACCATGCAGACGCTGCGACAACGGATGAACGGACACCGCGCAACAATCGCCAGACAGGAGGGTTCCCTCCCAGTCGGGAACACTTCAGCAGTCATGGACATTCAGCCTCCGATCTTCGGGTAAGCGTACTCCAAGGCGGCCTTCGAGACACACGACAACGCAAAATCGTCGAGCAGAAATTGATAGCCAAGTTCCGCACCCATGAGGACGGCCTCAACCGGGATCTTGGGTTCATGTCACGCTACACGTAACCCCACCAGCGAATAAAAGTTATCTGTTTTTAATATAACGGGTCATTGACTGTCTTCCTTCTATCTTTTTTTTGGGGGGTTTGTATATTCGGTGGCCTTTTTGGTGACACCTCTTTTGGTGAAACTCTGATGGTTAATGTTGCTGTCACTCTGCTCTCTTGTTCCTTCTAAATTCCAAATACCACAGTGTTCACCCACTTCCTCCTCCCTCAATCCTCACTTGTTGAAATTATATACCTCAGTCTCCCTCCCTCAGTCTCCCTCCCAAGTCTCCCTCCCTCAGTCTCCTCCCTCAGTCTCCCTCCCTCAGTCTCCCTCCCAAGTCTCCCTCCCTCAAGCTCCCTGCCAAGTCTCCCTCCCTCAGTCTCCCTCCCTCAGTCTCCCTCCCTCAGTCTCCCTCCCTCAGTCTCCCTCCCTCAGTCTCCTCCCTCAGTCTCCCTCCCTCAGTCTCCCTCCCTCAAGCTCCCTCCCTCAGTCTCCCACCCTCAGTCTCCCTCCACGAGTCTCCCTCCACGAGTCTCCCACCCTCAGTCTCCCACCA
>NC_090340.1:1650694-1709095 GCF_035084215.1 Heptranchias perlo | reverse complement strand
TCTTTGACGGCTTTTGATGGTCCCTCATCATGTTGCAATTGCTTCTCCCAATGGGTCATTGTTAATTCCGATTTTTAGAGCTTGTCACACAAGGCTTCCTTTTGTATCCAACCTCCTAGGTGTTGATGGGTTTTGCTTTCAAACAAAGACATGGCCCACCAAGTCTGGAGCAGTTGCCTCTTTCAATGGCAGTGAGTGCTGACCACCTGCTGTAGGTTTTGAATTAAAACAGAGACATGTCTGAAGCAGTAATTCTCCCACATTCCATGTGTGTGTTGTGGATTCGTCTGGTGACCTCTCACCTATCCTTTCATCTTAGGATTTTAGTCAATGGTCAAAGTTTTCCATACTCAGGGAAAAGGTGAATTCCAAAGTCCTTTTCTTTCGGGTTTTTCTCCGAGTTTTGGGGGATCTGTGAATTTGAGGATCTTACAAAAGAGAGAGAGAGAAACAGAGAGAGAGAAGCAGAGAGGTCGAAGGTTGTTTTTGTGACTGGAAGCCTGTGCCAGTGGGGTACCACAGGGATCGGTGCTGGGTCCCTTGCTGTTTGTGGTCTACATTAATGACTTGGATATGAATGTAAAAGGTATGATCAGTAAGTTCGCTGATGATACAAAAATTGGTAGGGTGGTAAATAGCGAGGAGGATAGCCTCAGTCTGCAGGACGATATAGATGGGTTGGTCAGATGGGCGGAACAGTGGCAAATGGAATTTAACCCGGAAAAGTGCGAGGTGATGCACTTTGGAGGGACTAACAAGGCAAGGGAATACACAATGAATGGGAGGACCCTAGGCAAGACAGAGGGTCAGAGGGATCTTGGTGTGCAAGTTCACAGATCCCTGAAGGCGGCGGAACAGGTAGATAAGGTGGTAAAGAAGGCATATGGGATACGTGCCTTTATTAGCCGAGGCATAGAATATAAGAGCAAGGAGGTTATGATGGAGCTGTATAAAACACTGGTTAGGCCACAGCTGGAGTACTGTGTGCAGTTCTGGTCGCCACACTACAGGAAGGATGTGATCGCTTTGGAGAGGGTGCAGAGGAGATTCACCAGGATGTTACCAGGGCTGGAGCGCTTCAGCTATGAAGAGAGACTGGGAAGATTGGGTTTGTTTTCCTTGGAGCAGAGGAGGCTGAGGGGGGACATGATTGAGGTGTACAAAATTATGAGGGGCACAGATAGGATGGATACTAAGGAGCTTTTTCCCTTCGTTGAGGGTTCTATAACAAGGGGACATAGATTCAAGGTAAAAGGCGGGAGGTTTAGAGGGATTTGAGAAGGAACTTTTTCACCCAGAGGGTGGTTGGAGTCTGGAACTCACTGCCTGAAAGGGTTGTGGAGGCAGGAACCCTCACAACATTCAAGAAGCATTTGGATGAGCACTTGAAATGCCATAGCACACAAGGCTACGGACCAAATGCTGGAATATGGGATTAGATTAGACTGGGCTTGATGGCCGGCGCGGACACGATGGGCCGAAGGGCCTCTATCCGTGCTGTATAACTCTATGACTCTCTATGAGAGAGAGTCAGATAGAGAGGAGAGAGAGAGAGAGACAGACAGAGAGAGAGGGACAGCGAGAGAAAGAGACAAGGAGTGAGAGAGACAGAGAGTGAAAGAGAATGGCAGGGAGAGAGTGAGAGAGAGACAGGGAGAGAGTGTTTTAGAGAGAGAGAGAGAGAGTGAGAGGCAGAGAGAGACAGAGAGAGAGAGGGTGAGTGAGACAGAGAGCGAGAGCGACAGGGAGCGAGAGAGAGAGACAGGGAGAGAGAGAGAGACTGAGAGAGAGAGACAGGGAGAGACAGAGAGATAGACAGAGGGAGAGAGACAGACAGAGAGAGAGAGAGACAGCGAGAGAGAGAGACAGAGAGAGACAGAGAGACGGGGGAGAGTGAGAGAGAGAGAGAGGCCGAGAGAGAGGCAGAGACAGAGAGAGAGAGGCAGAGAAAGAGGCAGAGACAGAGAGAGACAGAGAGAGGGAATGAGAGAGAGAGACAGAGAGAGAGAGACAGACAGGGAGAGAGAGACAGAGAGAGATTGAGAGAGAGACAGAGAGAGAGACGGACAGGGAGAGAGAGAGAGATGGCGAGAGATAGAGAGACACAGAGAGTGAGTCGGAGAGTGAGAGAGAGACAAGGAGTGAGAGACAGAGAGAGACAGAGAGAGACTTAGAGAGACGGAGAAAGAGAGAGAGAGAGAGTGAGAGAGAGCGAGAGAGAGAAAGAGAGAGACGGAGGGAGAGACAAAGAGGGAGCGAGACACAGAGAGAGAGACAGAGAGAGTGACAGACAGAGAGAAGGAGAGAGAGAGACAGAGAGAGGGAGTGAGAGAGAGAGAGACAGAGAGACAGAGAGAGAGAGGGACAGAGAGAGAGAAAGAGACAAGGAGTGAGAGAGACAGAGAGTGAAAGAGAGAGACAGGGAGAGTGTGTGAGAGAGAGAGAGAGACAGGGAGAGAGAGAGACAGGGAGAGAGAGCGAGAGAGGCAGAGAGAGACAGAGAAAGAGAGGGAGAGTGAGAGAGAGAGAGGGAGACAGAGAGAAAGAGACAGAGGGAGAGAGACAGCTGAAGAGACAGAGAGATAGAAAGAGAGAGAGAAAGAGAGAGAGACAGAGACAGAGTGAGAGAGAGACAGAGAGAGAAATAGACAGAGAGAGAAATAGACAGAGAGAGTGACTGATAGAAACAGACAGAGAGAGATACAGAGAGAGAGTTAGAGAATGAAAGAGACTGAGATAGAGACATAGAGAGAGAGAGAGAAAAAGAGAGACAGCGAGGGAGGGAGAGAGAGAGGGAGAGACAGAGAGTGAGAGAGAGGGGGAGAGAAAGAGAGAGAGAGAGACTGAGAGAGAGACAGAGAGAGGGACGCAGAAAGAGAGAGAGACAGAGAGAGAGATAGATAGACTAAGAGACAGAGAGAGAGAAAGAGACAGAGGGAATGACAGAGATAGGGGGGACAGGAAGCGAGACAGAGATAGAGATAGAGAGACAGAAAGAGAGACATAGAGAGAAAGAGAAAGAGTGAGGGAGACAGTGAGTGAGAGAGAGACATAGAGAGAGAGAGTGAGACAGAGAGAGAGAGACAGAGAGGACAGAGAGAGATAGAGACAGAGAGAGAAAGAGAGACAGAGGGAAAGAAAGATAGAGATAGAGGGAAAGACAAAGACATAAAGGGAGAGACAGAGACAGACAGAGAGAGACAGAGACAGACAGAGAGAGAGCCACAGAGAGAGAATCAGAGATACAGAGAGAGAGACAGAGAGAGACAGAGATAGAGAGAGAGAGAGAGACAGAGAGAGAGGGGCAGAGAGAGAGAGACAATGAGAGAGACGGAGAGACAGAGACACAGAGATAGAATGTAAGGAATCTTACAACACCAGGTTATAGTCCAACAATTTTATTTTAAAATCACAAGCTTTCGGAGATTATCCCCTCGTCAGGTGAATGAGTGAAAGGTTCTCAAATCGCATATCTTATATTAGGCTGGAACACCATCACACCAATCAAAAGGTGTCATTGGTGTTCAAACAGGCCAGTCACGGAGAACAGTACGTCCCAGTACACTGGATATACATTGTGTCAATTACACAGATAGAGAGAAAGAGACCCGAATGGCAGTGAGAGAGAGAGTATTAAAAACAGATAACTTTTTTTTCCCCTTTTGCTGGTGGGGTTACGTGTAGCGTGACATGAACCCAAGATCCCGGTTGAGGCCGTCCTCATGGGTGTGGAACTTGGCTATCAATTTCTGCTCGATGATTTTTCGTTGTCGTGTGTCTCGAAGGCCGCCTTGGAGAACGTTTACCCGAAGATCGGTGGCTGAATGTCCCTGACTGCTAAAGTGTTCCCCGACTGGGAGGGAACCCTCCTGTCTGGCGATTGTTGCGCGGTGTCCGTTCATTCCGTTGTCGCAGTGTCTGCATGGTCTCGCCAATGTACCATGCTCCGGGGCATCCTTTCCTGCAACGTATGAGGTAGACAACGTTGGCCGAGTCACAGGAGTATGAACATGTACCTGGTGGGTGGTGTCCTCTCGTGTGATGGTGGTATCTGTGTCGATGATCTGGCATGTCTTGCAGAGGTTACCGTGGCAGGGTTGTGTGGTGTCATGGACGCTGTTCTCCTGAAAGCTGGGTAATTTGCTGCGAACGATGGTCTGTTTGAGGTTGGGTGGCTGTTTAAAGGCGAGTAGTGGAGGTGTGGGGATGGCCATAGCGAGGTGTTCGTCGTCATTGATGACATGTTGAAGGCTGTGGAGAACATGGCGTAGTTTCTCCGCTCCGGGGAAGGACTGGACAACGAAGGGTACTCTGTTGGTTGCGTCCCGTGTTTGTCTTCTGAGGAGGTCTATACGATTCTTCACTGTGGCCCGTCGGAACTGTCAATCGATGAGTCGAGCGTCATATCCCGTTCTTACGAGGGCGTCTTTCAGCGTCTGTAGGTGTCCATCGCGTTCCTCCTCGTCTGAGCAGACCCTGTGTATTCGCAGGGCCTGTCCATAGGGGATGGCCTCTTTGACGTGGTTAGGGTGGAAGCTGGAAAAGTGGAGCATCGTGAGGTTGTCCGTGGGCTTGCGGTAGAGTGAGGTGCTGAGGTGCCCGTCTTTGATGGAGATTCGTGTGTCCAAGAAAGAAACTTATTCTTTCAGGAGAACAGCGTCCACGACACCACACAACCCTGCCACGGTAACCTCTGCAAGACATGCCATATCATTGACACAGATACCACCATCACACGAGAGGACACCACCCACCAGGTACATGGTTCATACTCCTGTGACTCGGCCAACTTTGTCTACCTCATACGTTGCAGGAAAGGATGCCCCAGAGCATGGTACATTGGCGAGACCATGCAGACACTGCAACAACGGATGAACGGACACCGCACAACAATCGCCAGACAGGAGGGTTCCCTCCCAGTCAGGGAACACTTTAGCAGTCAAGGACATTCAGCCACCGATCTTCGGGTAAGCGTTCTCCATGACGGCCTTCGAGACACATGACAACGCAAAATCGTCGAGCAGAAATTGATAGCCAAGTTCCGCACCCATGAGGACGGCCTCAACCGGGATCTTGGGTTCATGTCACGCTACATGTAACCCCACCAGCAAAAGGGGAAAAAAAAGTTCTCTGTTTTTAATACTCTCTCTCTCATTGCCATTTGGGTCTCTTTCTCTCTGTCTGTGTAATTTGACACAATGTATATCCAGTGTACTGGGACATACTGTTCTCTGTGACTGGCCTGTTTGAACACCAACGACACCTTTGATTGGTGTGATGGTGTCCCAGCCTAATATAAGATATGCGATTTGAGAACCTTTCACTCATTCACCTGACGAAGGGGATAATCTCCGAAAGCTTGTGATTTTAAAATAAAATTGTTGGACTATAACCTGGTGTTGTAAGATTCCTTACATTTGTCCACCCCAGTCCATCACCGGCATCTCCACATCACAGAGATAGAATGACAGAGAGAGGAGAGAGTGACAGAGAGGTCGACACAGAGAGAGAAGGACAAAGAGAGAGACACAGAGATAGAGAGACAGAGAATGGTGGACAAAGAGAGAGAGAGACAGAGAGAGAGAGACAGAGACAGAGCGATAGAGAGACAGACAGACAGAGAGAAACGGATAGAGAGAGACACAGAGATAGAGAGACAGAGAGAGAGGAGAGAGTGACAGAGAGAGAGAGAGAAATGTAGAGAGAGAAACAGACAGAGAGAAAGAGAGGCAGAGAAACAGACAGTCCTTTACAGAGAGAGAGACTGAGAGAGAGACATAAGAACATAAGGAATAGGAGCAGGAGTAGGCCATTCGGCCCCTCGAGCCTGCTCCACCATTCAATAAGATCATGGCTGATCTTCGACCTCAACTCCACTTTCACCCCGATTCCCATATCCCTCGATTCCCCTCGAGTCCAAAAATCTATCGATCTCAGCCTTGAATATACTCAATGACTCATCATCCACAGCCCTCTGGGGTAGAGAATTCCAAAGATTCACAACCCTCTGAGTGAAGAAATTCCTCCTCATCTCAGTCTTAAATGTCCGACCCCTTATCCTGAGATTATGACCCCTAATTCTAGACTCTCCAACCAGGGGAACAATCTCTCAGCATCGACCCTGTCACGCCCCCTCAGAATCTTATATGAGATCACCTCTCATTCTTCTAAACTCCAGAGAGTCGAGGCCCATTCTACTCAATCTCTCCTCATAGGACAACCCTCTCATCCCAGGAATTAATCTAGGAAACAGAGTGAGATAAGTTTCCATACTAAACGTGTCCTTATATTTTACATTTCCTTTATAAATTCCCAGGTCCACACTTGTAACTGAAACTCGTTTGGGAGACTTGCAATTACATCCTGCAGTGGTGCTAAAGTGCCCCCAGTGGCCAGGGGGGAGGGTTTAATCAAAGTGTGACATGTTTACATATGGAATGTTTATTGTAAATGTGGATGTGGGAATTCACAACGTGGAAATGTTGACCACAAATGCAGGCAGACTTAATGGGTGAATTTCAACGTGGACTCCATTTTCCTGAGGTTTCCGCAACTCTACAGCTTAAGTTACAGGAGGATCAGGAGTTTGTAATGTTAATTCTCTGCTTTGTATCTCTCCCCTAATCTCTTGCAGCCTTCTTACTTCTGGTAACTGTCGCCCAGGAGACTGGCCTTGGTTATGGAGACACACCTGACATAGGTACAGAGTTTTACATCCGTTTTCTATGCCATTTCTGCCCTCCCCCCATCTCCTGGTGATTCTTGGGCCTGTGGGTCAAGAGTCACTGACACCAGGGAGAGGAGAGGTGCCTCTCGAGCCTGTGGGTCAAGGGTCACTGACACCAGGGAGAGGACAGGTGCCTCTCGAGCCTGTGGGTCAAGGGTCACTGACACCAGGGAGAGGACAGGGGTTTCTCGGGCCTGTAGGTCAAGGGTTACTGACACCAGGGAGAGGACAGGGGTTTCTCGGGCCTGTAGGTCAAGGGTCACTGACACCAGGGAGAGGACAGGGGTTTCTCGGGCCTGTAGGTCAAGGGTCACTGACACCAGGGAGAGGACAGGGGCTTCTCGGGCCTGTAGGTCAAGGGTCACTGACACCAGGGAGAGGACAGGTGCCTCTCGAGCCTGTGGGTCAAGGGTCACTGACACCAGGGAGAGGACAGGTGCCTCTCGAGCCTGTAGGTCAAGGGTCACTGGCTCCAGGACTCTGGGGGAGTCTCTTCATTTTTCTTTGTAGATTTTTTTGTGATCTGTAAAGTTCATTTAAATTAGTTTTCTTTTTCAGATTACACTGAGTACACAGAGCCAACATCAGGAGGTATGTCTGCCTTAATTTATTACCCGTTTTCCTGCCAAGCGTGGGACTGAGCAGGAAAGGCCCAGTCTCCCTCCTGGGCCTGTGTTGAGTGAGCTGTTCCCAGACAGGAAGGGGGAGGCAGTGGGGAAAGGGGCAGTCCTTGGCCTCAGTGCCGCTGGGTTAAGGGAGGGGGGGATTTGTTGGCCAGGGTTCCTGCTCCTGATTGCCGGCCTCCTGTTATGGGTGTGTGGACAGGATTGGGCCAGTTCGCAATGCCCCCCCCCCATGGTTGAATTCCCTTCCAACACTATCTGGGTTTCACACAGGAAGAATGGAGGCAAGTTGGGCAGATACTGAGGACCCCGTTCACCCCCATTCCCTCTCTCAAGGAGAGGCAATGCCTTCATTCTTAGTTCATTCTCAGGATGTGGGCATCGCTGGCCAGGCTGGCATTTATTGCCCATTCCTAGTTGCCCCTTGAGAAGGTGGTGCACCTTCTTCTTGAAACCCTGGGTAGCTGGTTTTGGTACAACTGGGCTACTTCAGGGGGCAGTAAAGAGTCAACCACATTTGGTGTGGGCCTGGAGTCACATATGGGCCCAGACCGGGTAAGGACGGCAGGTTTCCTTCCCTAAAGGACATTAGTGAACCAGTTGGTATTTTTAAGAGAATCCAACAGCTTCACGGTCACTTTTACTGATCCCACACTTCTTAATTTCTACATTTATTTTTAAACTGAATTTAAATTCTCAAACTGCCCATGGTGGGATTTGAACTCACGTTCTGTGGGATTATTAGTCCTGTACACTACACACAACCTGAGATAAGGATATAGAGACACTGGAGAAGGTGTAAAAGAAAGATTTACCAGGATGATACCAGAACTGAGACGTTATAACTCTCAGGAAAGATTGAACAGGCTGGGGCTCTTTTCTTTGGAAGAGAAGGCTGAGGTGTGACCTAATAGAGGTCATTAAAATTACAAAGGGGTTCAAGAGGGTAGATGTAGAGAGATTGTTTCCACTTGTGGGGTAGACCAACACTCGGGGCCATAAATACAAGATAGTCGCTAATAAATCCAACAGGGAATTCAGGAGAAACCTCTTTACCCAGAGAGAGGTCAGAATGTGGAACTCTCTATCACAAGGAGTAGTTGAGGTGAATGGTATCGATGGTTTTAAGGGGAAGCTGGATAAACACATGAGGGAGAAAGGATAGAAGGATCTGCTGATAGGGTGAGATGAAGAAGGGAGGGAGGAGGCTCATGTGGAGTATAAACACCAGCATGGACCTGTCGGGCCGAATGGCCTGTTTCTGTGCTGTACATTACGAGGCCTTCAGGAGAGGTTGGGAGGGTATTAAGTCGGACCAAATGCACAAAGATCCGTTTCTGATGGAATACAATGTTTTTCTGCTCCTTCAGGTCCCCGACCCACTGACTTCATCCTCTTTCCAGCAGGTAAGTGATTCTGATTTCAAACACACGCACATCTCCGATCCAGGAGACACTTTACAGGGAAGGCCTCAGGCTCCATCTCTCCTTCCACCTGTACACTTTTGTGACCTCCTACACTCAACTATTCCAATCCTCTCCTTGCCGGCCTGCTAACTTCCACCCTCCATAAACTTGAGCTCATCCAAAACTTGCACCCATCCCCCCTGTGCTCGCTGACCTACATTGGCTCATTGGCGACATTGTACTGACCTACAACGCCTCCATTTTAAAATTCTCATCCTTGTTTTCAAATCCCTCCGTGGCCTCGCCCCTCCCTATCTCTCTAACCTCCTCCAGCTCTACAATTGTCTCAGATCTCTGCGCTCATCCAATTCTGACCTCTTGCCCGATTTTAATTGCTCCACCATTGGCGGCTGTGCCTTCAGCTGCCTAGGCCCCAAGCCCTGGAATTCCCTCCCTAAACCTCTCCACCTCTCTCTCTCCTCCTTTAAGACGCTCCTTAAAACCTGCCTCTGTGACCAAGCTTTTGGTCTCCTGTCCTAATATCTCCTGATGGGGCTCGGTGTCAAATTTTGTCTGATTTACGCTCCAGTGATGTGCTTTGGGACGTTAAAGGTAGTGAATAAATGACAGTTGTTGTTGTGATGCACTTCCTCCTCTCCAGAGCAGGATACGCCCCTCAACAGGGCCAAGAAGTAAGGGAGGAAGCACAGACCTTGCTGTAGTCCTCAGAAGCCTGAGGTAGGAGTAATGGCAGCTGGCTTCGAGGGCTTTGATCTGTTGTCTGCGAGCAGCCTGATCCTCATCCCCTTGCTGGGAAAAGAAACTCACTCGTAGCCTGGCTCCCTCCTGGAGTTTGACCGCAGGCCTCTCTCAGACCCTGAGGAGGCTGAGCTTAAGAAGTAAGGCCCAGTATCAGTGTGTGCGTGGGCCTTCTCGAGGTGGATAGGAGGGGCCGGGTTACCATGGAAACCTCTCACCCATCCCCTCCCATTTACAGACACCGGGCAGCCTGTCCATATCGGAGAGGATTAATCCTCTCATCCGCCTCTCCCTGTTTACAGACACCGGGCTGCCTGTGTCGAGCTTCTTGAGTGTTGTTGGAGCTGCACTCATCCAGGCAAGTGGAGAGTATTCCATCACACTCCTGACTTGTGCCTTGTAGATGGTGGAAAGGCTTTGGGGAATCAGGAGGTGAGTCACTCGCCGCAGAATACCCAGCCTCTGACCTGCTCTTGTAGCCACAGTATTTATATGGCTGGTCCAGTTAAGTTTCTGGTCAATGGTGACCCCCAGGATGTTGATGGTGGGGGATTCAGCAATGGTAATGCCGTTGAATGTCAAGAGGAGGTGGTTAGACCCTCTCTTGTTGGAGATGGTCATTGCCTGGCACTTATCTGGCGCGAATGTTACTTGCCACTTATCAGCCCAAGCCTGGATGTTGTCCAGGTCTTGCTGCATGCGGGCTCGGACTGCTTCATTATCTGAGGGGTTGCGAATGGAACTGAACACTGTGCAGTCATCAGCGAACATCCCCATTTCTGAATTATGATGGAGGGAAGGTCATTGATGAAGCAGCTAAAGGTGGTTGGGCCTAGGACACTGCCCTGAGGAACTCCTGCAGCAATGTCCTGGGGCTGAGATGATTGGCCTCCAACAACCACTATCATCTTCCTTTGCACTTGGTATGACTCCAGCCACTGATTCCCATTGACTTCAATTTTACTAGGGCTCCTTGGTGCCACACTCGGTCAAATGCTGCTTTGATGTCAAGGGCAGTCACTCTCACTTCACCTCTGGAACTCAGCTCTTTTGTCCATGTTTGGACCAAGGCTGTAATGAGGTCTGGAGCCGAGTGGTCCTGGCAGAACCCAAACTGAGCATCGGTGAGCAGGTTATTGGTGAGTAAGTGCCGCTTGATAGCACTGTTGACGACACCTTCCATCACTTTGCTGATGATTGAGAGTAGACTGATGGGGCGGTAATTGGCCGGATTGGATTTGTCCTGCTTTTTGTGGACAGGACCTACCTGGGCAATTTTCCACATTGTCAGGTGGATGCCAGTGTTGTAGCTGTACTGGAACAGCTTGGCTAGAGGCGCAGCTAGTTCTGGAGCACAAGTCTTCAGCACGACAGCTGGGATGTTGTCGGGGCCCATAGCCTTTGCTGTATCCAGTGTACTCAGCCGTTTCTTGATATCACGTGGAGTGAATCGAATTGGCTGAAGACTGGCTTCCGTGATGGTGGGGATATCGGGAGGAGGCCGAGATGGATCATCCACTCGGCACTTCTGGCTGAAGATGGTTGCAAACGCTTCAGCCTTGTCTTTTGCACTCACGTGCTGGACTCCGCCATCATTGAGGATGGGGATGTTTGCAGAGCCTCCTCCTCCCGTTCGTTGTTTAATTGCCCACCACCATTCACGACTGGATGTGGCAGGACTGCAGAGCTTTGATCTGATCTGTTAGTTGTGGAATCGCTTTGCTGTGTCTATAGCATGTTGATTAACCCTCTCACCCACCTCCTCCCAGTTACAGACATCGGGCAACCTGTCAATATCGGAAGGAACTAACCCTCTCACACACCTCTACCTGGTTACAGATTCCGGGCTGCCTGTCCCTATCAGGGATGATTAACCCTTTCATTGTGCCAGTGTGCCTGTATGTTGTTGAGGGCAATCATCTCAGCCCCAGGACATTGCTGCAGGAGTTCCTCAGGGCAGTGTCCTAGGCCCAACCATCTTCAGCTGCTTCATCAGTGACCTTCCCTCCATCATAAGGTCAGAAATGGGGATGTTTGCTGATGTTTGCACAGTGTTCAGTTCCATTCGCAGCCCCTCAGAGAATGAAGCAGTCCGAGCCTGCACGCAGCAAGACCTGGACAACATCCAGGCTTGGGCTGATAAGTGGCAAGTAACATTCGCGCCAGTCAAGTGCCAGGCAATGACCATCTCCAACAAGAGAGAAACGAACCACCTCCCCTTGAAATTCAATGGCGTTACCATCACCGAATCCCCCACATCAACATCCTGGGGGTCACCATTGACCAGAAACTTAACTGGACGAGCCATATAAATACTGTGGCGACAAGAGCAGGTCAGAGGCTGGGTATTCTGCGGCGATTGACTCACCTCCTGACTCCCCAAAGCCTTTCCACCATCTACAAGGCACAAGTCAGGAGTGTGATGGAAGACTCTCCACTTGCCTGGATGAGTTCAGCTCCAACAACACTCAAGAAGCTCGACACCATCCAGGACAAAGCATCCCGCTTGATTGGCACCCCATCCACCACCCTAAACATTCACTCCCTTCACCACCCTAAACATTCACTCCCTTCACCACCGGCGCACTGTGGCTGCAGTGTGTACCATCCACAGGATGCACTGCAGCAACTCGCCAAGGCTTCTTCGACAGCGCCTCCCAAACCAGCAACCTCTACCACCTAGAATGACAAGAGCAGCAGGCACATGGGAACAACACCACCTGCACGTTCCCCTCCAAGTCACACACGATCCCGACTTGGAAATATATCGCCGTTCCTTCATCGTCGCTGGGTCAAAATCCTGGAACTCCCTTCCTGACAGCACTGTGGGAGAACCTTCACCACACGGACTGCAGCGGTTCAAGAAGGCAGCTCATCACCACCTTCTCAAGGGCAATTAGGGATGGGCAATAAATGCCGGCCTCGCCAGCGACGCCCACATCCCATGAACGAATCGAAAAACGTCTCCTATCTCTCTGTGTCTCTCTCTCTGTGTTACAGATTGTCGGGAGGAGCAGTACCCCTGCACACGACTATATTCCGTCCACCAACCCCTCAAGCAGTGTGTCCACACCATGTGTTTCTACAGGTATTGAACTGCCTTGCACCCCTCTCCCTCGGTCGGGTCCTGCTAGCAGCGTCGGGAGGTCAAGGGTGATGGGAGGGCTCAGGGTGAGGTTGGTGAGGAGGAGCCCTGACAAGAGGGGACCCTGGGGATCGCCGGGGGAATGGGGACCATGAGGTCGGCCGTAGGAGAGAGGCATGGGAGTTGTGGAGGAACTGCAGGGCACAGAGAGGTCAGGGGCAGGGGCAGAGGTCGGGGGGTTGCGAAGAAGCTCATTGGCCCTCACTCAGAACATTGCCAGTCATTATGAGCAGGGTGGCCTTCCTGCCTTGGGCTGGATTAAGGGAGTGGAGCAGGTGGGGTGTGGAGGGAAGGTGGAGACGCCATTTCAGAAAGGAGAAGTTGGGGATGAGGGCTGCAGTTGGGGAGGATGGAGGGAGGTCAAGGTTCATTTGAAGGTGTGTGGGGGTCGAATACAGTTTCTCCCCAGGAGGGAACCAGTTCCTGAGGAGGAGGAAACCATTGACTTAGGGTCAAGGATGGGGGTCAATGAGAGGTCAGGGGTTAAGGGGGCAGGAGGTGGGACAAGAAGAGGGCTGGAAACCATCCTTCAGTGTTTGTTCTCCACCCTGTCTCTTTCTTGTTGCTAAGCAACGTGGTTACTGAGGAGGAGATTAAATGGGTGGGGGGAGTCGATGATAGGGGAGAGTGTACATGGGCTGTGGGAGGAGATTAAATGGGTGGGGAGAGTCGATGATAGGGGAGAGTGTACATGGGCTGTGGGATTCCTGGTGTCTGAGATCTGAAGTCTTCCGACACTGAGCACAAAGAGGAAGATGCCATGTTTCATCACCTGCTCAGCTCAGTGAGGGTTGGGTTGTCGACCTGCTCCAATTGGCCTGAGCAGCCCCCTCACCTCCCCAGCGTACATGGCCATAGGGTGAGTACACCGATCGAGCATAATGCCCCTCATGGTCCACTAGCTGTTCCTCAAAACCTATGAGGAACGGTCGGGGAAACTCTCTGATCAGGGTGACCATACTCTAGGGTGAGGAATCGGAGGCTTCAGGAGAGAGAGAGGAGGAGATCGGAGATTGCCCCCCCTCACACACCCCTTGGCCAATCAGTCGCTATGGGCCCTTGTCATTGGTCCTCTCTGCTTTGCCCGCAGCCTGCGCAGAATGTACGTGGTGAATAAGGAGATCTGCCTTCGCACAGTGTGTCAAAACGAGGAGAGGCTGAAAGGTAAGGGACCAACACCCCCTCCCCTCCTCTCCCCTCTCCTCCCCCGCATGGCATCAACACATGGGGGGGGCGGTGGCAGGGCTGGAGAACTGGGCAAGAGTGGGTCAGATACTGAACTTCCACCCTCTGGGAACCTGGAGTCAAATGCAGCCCCCAGACAGAGGGGGATAAAGGGCTCCTCTCTCTGATGGGGGGCTGGGGGTTTGATGGGACAGCGTAGAGGGAGCTTTACTCTGTATCTAACCCGATTCTCTCTCTCTCCAAAGCTGATCTGTGCCGTGCTCAGCAGGGATGGCCTCACCGTTACCGTAGAAACAACAGAGGCAGGAACTACATTCGTTGCAATGACGTATTACCCTGAGGTTCTGAGGAGGAGAAAGGGCTGGGGGGCGACCAGGATGGAGGGGGGAGGGGTGTGGAGAATCGTGCTTCTCTCACCCAACCTCCCCACCCAGTGCCCCCACTCCCTCGGGACGAAGGTCGCCACATGTTTTTTTTTGTCGCTTTGACTCTCCGTAAAACAAGGTGCTTTTCCCAGGCCTCGAGAACCTAAAATGTAGGCCCGGATCCCATTGGGCCAAGGCGGTTGGGTGGGGGGTGTCTCTGCTGGGGGCAAGGGGCTGAGACTCTCGGTGCTGATGGAATCCTGGCCCCTCCCCTATCTGCCCGGGGTCCTTGTCCTATTGGCTTGGTCAAGGATTGGCTCCTTCCTTCCCTTGGCTCCAAAATTAGGAGTCTAACTCTCTGCCTGTCGAACTACTGGAGCCTTATAAATGGGATTTAACGGAGTTTACTCACCCCAGTGATCCCACTGGACCTCTGTCTATAGCAGGCGATTGTAAGCCAGTGTTGCCACCAGGGGTTATTGAAGGCACTAGCAGACGTCCCCTGGCATTGCTCGTTGTTAGTCAGAATAAGCGTGACAGCTGACGTGTGACGGGGAAAGTGTGACAGGAAGTTGAACATTCAATGAAGGTGTCCCGTAGCATTGCCCAAGGTGAGGTTGGGAAAGTGTATTGGGGGGAAGTGTGACAGGAAATAGGTGTAACAGGAAGTAGGTGTGACAGGAAGTAGGTGTGACAGGAAGTAGGTGTGATGGGTAGTAAGTGTGATGCTTACAGAAAATGCTCTTTATAGATTGGAGTCTGATAGATTGGTAGCACATCTGTCATTTCCAAGTCACACACCATCCCGACTTGGAAATATATCGCCGTTCCTTCATTGTCGCTGGGTCAAAATCCTGGAACTCCCTTCCTAACAGCACTGTGGGAGAACCGTCACCACACGGACTGCAGTGGTTCAAGAAGGCGGCTCACCACCACCTTCTCAAGGGCAATTAGGGATGGGCAATAAATGCCGGCCTCGCCAGCGACGCCCACATCCCATGAACGAATAAAAAAACAATACAGATGGAGATTAAATGGGTGGGTATTGGAGAGAATGTACACAGGGAGAGTCTCTGTCTGATATGGAGACACTCTCGCTCCCATAGGGACACACCCTACTTCCCTAACCCCATAGAGGGAGAGTCCCAGCCCCACCAGTGACAGACCTACCACTCCCGGAACCTCCAATCGGCCAGACTGGGTGGTGAATCATCGACAGGGCCCTGGGTCTCCAGGTACACACCCCCCTCCACTCCGGCCCACAGGCAACGACTTGATTCAAAGAAAGATGGGATAAAATCTCGGCCTGGTTGAAAGCTTCTTGTTTTACAACTCGACAGAAGGAGAAATATTCCTTTGTTCACCCGCGCGATAATTCTCGGGATCTGCCCTCTCACTATTGGTAACTGGGCGCCTTCCTTCACCGTTGTTTCACTAACCCATGTACTCGAAGCCTTGTAATCACAGCACCATGTTCTGGAAGCTTCCATCTCTCACTCCTACCCTAGGCCTGTAGGCCACACATATGTTACTAAAAGCACTATAAAGAATTTCACTTTAAATACTGAATGGTTTGAATACACTTATTTTTGATTCAATTTTTGTTTGTTTGGGGGACTGGGTGGGGGCGGTGCCTCAGACACTGACCTTTCACCCCTCTGGTCTCTGAATCCCAGACCTCACAATGTGTGCGGGAGGCTGACTGGACTCCGGGCTCCGGATCTTTACTCCGAGTCCTGGAGAGCCAGATGTGGGGGGATTTCTGGTTGGAATTCTGGGATTATCGATTTTGTCGTCAGGACGTCTTTTAAATTTTCTCAGCAGGTTTCCCGCCTGACCTCGGTGGGGGAGGGGCAGGGGTCGATCATCAGGGGGGCGTCGGACATCCGGGGTAGGGGGGGCGATTACTGGGGGGAAGGGTCGATCACCGGGGGCAGGGTCGGACATCGTGGGGGGGAGGGGGGTGATCATCGGGGGAGGGTCGGACATCGTGGGGGGGAGGGGGGTGATCATCGGGGGAGGGTCGGACATCGTGGGGGGGAGGGGGGCGATCATCGGGGGAGGGTCGGACATCGTGGGGGGGAGGGGGGTGATCATCGGGGGAGGGTCGGACATCGTGGGGGGGAGGGGGGCGATCATCGGGGGAGGGTCGGACATCGTGGGGGGGAGGGGGGTGATCACCGGGGGAGGGTCGGACATCGTGGGGGGGAGGGGGGTGATCATCGGGGGAGGGTCGGACATCGTGGGGGGGAGGGGGGTGATCACCGGGGGAGGGTCGGACATCGTGGGGGGGAGGGGGTGATCACCAGGGGAACGGTCGGACATCGTGGGGGGGAGGGGGGTGATCACCGGGGGAGGGTCGGACATCGTGGGGGGGGAGGGGGGTGATCACCGGGGGAGGGTCGGACATTGTGGGGGGGAGGGGGGTGATCATCGGGGGAGGGTCGGACATCGTGGGGGGGAGGGGGGTGATCACCGGGGGAGGGTCGGACATCGTGGGGGGGAGGGGGGTGATCACCGGGGGAGGGTCGGACATCGTGGGGGGGAGGGACTATTTCAATAGGTGAGAGGCTCAGCTCAGCAGGTGGGGGCCTTTTACTGCACTGTTTGTGGGCCTGGAGGAGCAGGCATGTTTCCTCCAGGCCCAACAAGCTCACCTGCCACGACCCAACACACACGATCGGCCTACCCGCCCCTCCGCAATGACTGACACCCCGATGACAGACGTGCCAATGACTCTGACCCCCGATGACCCTCAACCCCGACCCCCAGATGTCTGACCCCCCGATGACTCCTGACCCTGAGCGATGACCCTGGACCCCGAACCCCTGATGACCCATGACCCACTGATGACACCCGACCCCAGCAGATGACTGACCTACCGATGACCGAACCCCCCCGATGACCCACGATCCCGATGACCCCCGACCCCCCGATGACCGATCCCCACTGATGACCGCCCTCCCCCCCCCCCCGATAGCCGATCCCCACCTCCCCAATGACACGTGAGCCCCTGATGACTGACATCCATCCCCCCATCTAAGACTTACCTTCTGGCATCCACTCCCTGGTTATTCTCCCGTCCGTCAATCTGGCTGACCTGTCAGCCGGAAACATACAGAGAAAAAACGAAACACATCCTTACATCAAAATCGTGAGGACATCCGGGAAACCCGTATTTCCAGGTTTCCCATCAGGAATTTCCACACCCCACCCTCTTCCCTTGAAGTTTCCGTGTTAGGAAGAGTCAAGCTTATCAGCAGAACTGTCTTTAGTGAACAAGACAATCAAAAGCTCTTTTCCTAGTTCGGAGCAGCCTTCATACTTTGGACAATCATGTTAACATTGTCAAACGGCCCAGTGGTATTGGATATTGGCCAAAGTGAAGGGGCTTGGACTTTCAGTGTCGGTCTTGAATACAGTAGCAGCATCAACCAGAGTTGAGAATGGTTTGAGCAAAGTACACCAAGCTCAAAATTTGGACCAATGGATCAACACTGGGCCATAAAAACAACGCACATCAGCAAGAAACATGATGTTAGGTTTTGAGCTTCACTGGAAACGAAGGGGTGCTGGCAGCTGGAGCTCAGACCACAATACTGGGCACAATATAAAGGGAGCGGAAGGTTACTGAGGAAAAATGTGAAGACATTAAACTTTTTAACAAAAGGCAGAGAAAAGGAGAAACAAAAAGTGAGGGAAATTTAGAAGTAAAATTGTTAAGGGAGGAAATGAGAATGCAGCTGTCTTTCACTGTGAATTGGATTTAAATTCTGGGTTCACTCATCCGTGGATTGGCAACTTAGAGGAAAGGCCACATGAAAGGGTCAGCTCTTCATCGTCTGAACATCGTCTCCACAAAATGAAGCTGACTTTCAAACAGCATTTGATAAAGTGCCATATAAGAGGCTTGTGAAGATCAAGATTGAAGGAATTGAGGGCTGGTGACAGCTTGAATGGAGGGGATGGCTTAGGGGCAGAAATAGAGAGTAGGAGTAAATGGATTGGTGAGATTGAGAGATAGGACCCAGGGATTGGTGTCGAGCCCACTCCTCCATAAACGGAAATGATCTGAACATGATCTGCTGGTAATACCAAATGAAGAGGCTTGGAAAATGGGAGGAAGAATGTTGGAGACTTCAGGAGGATATTAACAGGTTTGGGGAGTGGGCAGATATGTGGCAAATACTGTTCAATGTGAAGTAGTACATTTGGAGATTAAACAGAGAACGGAGATAGATCCTGTGGTAAAATTCACAAAAGAAACATCTATAAAGAGGTGAGAGTAAAAGGAAGAGAGCGCTGTCCTCCCTGTGAACGAATGAGTGTACCCATTAAATATAGTACGACAGAGTGTTCAACCATCCACTGAGGCACCGCTGATTTCAGATATCAGGGCTGGCAATGGATGATATCTGACACTGCAGAAAGCTGCCTGTGCCTCTGGGATATTTCCTAGTATCTGCTCTCAGTGGTGTTACCGCTGGATATTTCCCAGTATCTGCTCTCAGTGCTGTTACCCCTGGATATTTCCCAGTATCTGCTCTCAGTGCTGTTACCCCTGGATATTTCCCAGTATCTGCTCTCAGTGCTGTTACCCCTGGATATTTCCCAGTATCTGCTCTCAGTGCTGTTACCCCTGGATATTTCCCAGTATCTGCTCTCAGTGCTGTTACCCCTGGATATTTCCCTGTATCAGTTCTCAGTGCTGTTACCCCTGGATATTTCCCAGTATCTGCTCTCAGTGCTGTTACCCCTGCATATTTCCCAGTATCTGCTCTCAGTGCTATTACCATTGGATATTTACCAGTATCTGCTCTCAGTGCTGTTACCCCTGGATATTTCCCAGTATCTGCTCTCAGTGCTGTTACCGTTGGATATTGCCCAGTATCTGCTCTCAGTGCTGTTACCCCTGGATATTTCCCAGTATCTGCTCTCAGTGCTGTTACCTTGGAATGGAGGTTGACCTTTCTCGATGATCTCAGTATCAGACTGACTGGAGATCTCCTCTATCAATATCCTCATAGACTTCATTCATTTAAAGTTAGAATTCTGGATGTTATTGTAAATAAAAAATGTAATATTTTTAGGAGAGACAGATTAGGTGAGAAAGGAGGAGGAGAGGTGACCGTATTGGTGAAAGAGGGAATACCTGCTGTAGAGAGGACTGAGGTACACAAGGAGCTTCACAGAGAGTCATTGTGTTTCGCGATCGGGTTATATTACACACCCGGGGTGATTTTAATTTAACCTTTCTGACAGGAAGTTGCCGGGATCAGATCGGATTGGATCAGTCCCCTGTTTTACACTCTGCCCGATTTTACTCACCACGGCCTTTAATGGAGAGTAACAATCGGGCGGGCATAAAATGGGCCGTCAATCCGACCTGTCCCATCGGGAGGGTTCGGTTAAAATAAACCCCCTCCCTCACCCCCCACCGAATTATGGGAGGGAAATGGAGGAGTAAATCTGCAGATAGAACAGGGAAATGATTGTTCTGGGCGATTGTAATTACCCACTCATTGACTGGGATTGGGAAGGAGTAAAGGGATAGAAGAAGTTCCTTCTTTCTTTTATCTCCTAATTGTGTGCTCCTTCTAAGTAGTTCACCAGTGGGAGGTGGTTGTGAGGTGGTTTTCTGCTTGATGTCAATGACTGCCTCTAGTGCTTCCTTGTGCTGGGTCAGTTCATGGCCCTGTAATTGCAGGAGTTACAGGTATTGCTGTGGTAGCTGCATAGATCTATAATCTATCTAGCAAATTGGAGCAAGGCAGCGAAGTGTAAAGGATGTGGCGTTGCCCCGAGAGACATCACCATCGTCCATGCCAGCTCCTGCTATCCCCTCAGTATGGCCAGAGATCTGCACGACAGCTGTGAGTTTGCTGAAGCCCTGAATTATTTGGTTCCCCAAAATGGTGATTCCCCTGACAGGACTGACTGTTGTTGATTGGAAGCTAACATAAGAACATAATGAATTGGAGGAGGAGTGACCATTCGGCCCCTCGAGCCTGCTCCACCATTCAATCAGATCATGGCTGATCTTCGACCTCAACTCCACTTTCACCCCTGATCCCCATATCCCTCGATTCCCCTCGAGTCCAAAAATCTATCGATCTCAGCCTTGAATATACTCAATGACTCATCATCCACAGCCCTCTGGGGTAGAGAATTCCAAAGATTCACAACCCTCTGTTGAAGAAATTCCTCCTCATCTCAGTCTAAAATGTCCGACCCCTTATCCTGAGATTATGACCCCTAATTCTAGACTCTCCAACCAGGGGAACAATCTCTCAGCATCGACCCTGTCACATCCCCTCATAATCTTATATATTTCATTCTTCTAAACTTCAGAGAATATAGGCCCATTCTACTCAATCTCTCCTCATAGGACAACCCTCTCATCCCAGGAATCAATCTAGTGAACCCTTTTTGCACTGCATCTAAGGCAAATATATCCTTCCTTAGATAAGGAGACCAGAACTGTATGCAATACTCCAGGTGTGGTCTCACCAAAGCTCTGTACAATTGTAGTAATACTTCCTCAGTCTTGTACTCCAACCCCCTTGCAATAAAGGCCAACACAACATTTGCTTTCCTAATTGCTTGTTTTACCTGTATGCTAACTTTTTGTGTTTCTTGCACCATCCAAGTCTCTGGCAACACCAATACTTTCTCACCAAGATATGAGGAGCACTCGTCATAGCATTCATGATGGAAGTGAAGACTGAACTTGAGACCTTGGCTTAGTGGGGGCTTTGCTGCAGATAGCCCTGGAGTGGCCATGTTCTCCATGGTGGTCTGTAGCCTGATCAGGTGGGTCATGTAGCACTGCACAGATATAGGTAGTGGGCTCCTCCATATTGCTCGGCATACTTTCAAATGACTCCATGAAGTGCTGATGAACTGTGTTTGTAGGTAGCAAGGTCCTAATCCCTGGGCACAGCAGCTGGATGAGCCCTCAAATTGGGCCCTCCAGACAGAGGTTGAGGCTTCTGCAATTACACCTGTGCTTGTTGCTCCTCACTCATGCTCTATGCTTCATCAAGTACTCCTTTATGAACTCTCGAAGTGATGCCTCTAGACTGGGGATCTGTGCTTATATTTGCTAGTGTCGGAGTGGATAGTGCAGGGAGCCGCGAGCTGCTTGATTGGGCTTAATGACTATCGGTCGTTTGGCATCGAGAGAAGCAGCAGAGCGACAGCAGTCAGAGCTTTACATGGCAGGATGTTGCCCTGTGTTATACTAGAGTGCTGCAATGCATGCCTGTGAGGAAGTGAAGGAATGAATGAATAAGGGGATAAGGAATGAAAAGCAAAGCCTGATAGTAGCCATTAGCTTGAAGGAGGTCACCCACCTCCCCCTCTCCCATTCTCTCCCCAATACTAAACCCAGAATCTCCACGGCAATCTTCTGATAAGGAGTCAAGGGATGCAGATTCAGTGAACTGCCTCCTGTCTGCAGATTGCTGACACCGGTTATGTGCAGCCATCTCCTGCAAGCACATATAACAGGGACATATATTATTGTAAGGAATGTGAGAGAAGATGTGTTTGAGTCAAGTGCTCAGGCCAACAGGCACCTTAAGTGAAGGAGTGAACATGCAGGTATTGGATATTACATCGAATGTACAGTACAGAAACAGGCCATTCGGCCCAACTGGTCCATGCCAGTGTTTATGCTCCACACGAGCCTCCTCCCACCCTTCTTCATCTAACCCTATCAGCGTAACCCTCTATTCCTTTCCCTCATGTGTTTATCTGGTGTCCTCTGAAAAACATCTATGCTATTCACATCAACTACTCCATGTGGTAGTGACCCAGAGAGTGGGCATAAATGGGTCATTTTCAGTTTGGCAAGATGTAACGAGTGGAGTGCCACAGGGATCAGTGCTGGGCCTCAACTATTTACAATCGATATCAATGACTTGGATGAAGGGACTGAATGTATGGTTGTTAAATTTGCTGATGACACAAAGGTAGGTAGGAAAGTAAGTTGTGAAGAGGACATAAGGGGCCCAATATTACCAGGGAAGCGGGATGGCAGCAGTGGGGGGGGGCGGGGGGTGACTGGGAGTGTGGGTTACCTGCCCACTAAAATTCGTCCATTCCCCACGCGATCGCGGGTAAATTGAAGCCACTTACCGTGACTTCCGGGTTTCCCGTCGTCAACCCGTGCAGTGGGCGGACTGCACACCCGCATCACAGGCTGTCAGCTGGAGGAGCCCTATTTAAAGGGGCAGTCCTTCAATGCTGCTCCTGGAGCAAAGAACCAAAATGATAGAATGGAGCAGACCAGGGGAAAGGCTGCTCCCGGATTCAGTGATGCCTCACTCCAGGTCCTACTGGATGGGGTGAGGAGGAGGAGGGATGTGTTCTACCCGGCGGACGGGAGGAAGTGGCCGGCCTCTGCCACCAAGAAGGCCTGGCTCGAGGTGGCAGAGGAGATCACCAGCAGCAGCAACGTCTCCCGCACCTGGATCCAGTGCAGGAAGCGTTTCAATGACCTAACCAGGTCAGTCAAAGTGAGTGCACTTACTCATTCTCCTACACTCCGTCTGCACTGCCAACACTACTCTGTCACATCACTCCTCACACCCACTCAAACCTCATCCTCAACTTACCTGCACTTCCTCACCTCCCCAGTACTCATTCCACCACTACCACTCAACCCAATCCTTATCCAATGTCATCGCTCTGTCTCATACTCACCCTCTGATGCATCTCTTTCACGGTCAGCCTCACCCAAACCAATGCATTCAGCGGTTGGCCACGTCACCATCCCTCACTCACGCCTCTCTACTTTCTCCCCTTATAGGAGAAAAGAGTCCAGGGATCTGGGTGTCCGAGTACATGAATCACAAAAAGTTAGTATGCAGATACAGCAAGTGATTAGGAAGGCAAATGGAATGTTGTCATTTATTGCAAGGGGAATGGAATATAAAAGTAGAGATGTTTTGCTACAGTTGTACAGGACATTGGTGAGACCACATCTAGAATACTGTGAGCAGTTGTGGTCTCCTTATTTAAGAAAGGACATAATTGTTTTAGAGGTGGTTCAGAGAAGGTTCACTCGACTGATTCCTGGGATGAGGGGGTTATCTTATGAGGAAAGGTTGGACAAGTTGGGCCTGTATACACTGGAGTTTAGAAGAATGAGAGGTGATCTAACTGAAACATATAAGATCCTGAGGGGACTTGAAGGGGTAGATGCTGAGAGGATGTTTCCCCTTGTGGGAGACACTAGAACTAGGGGCCACAGTTTAAAAATAAGGGGTCTTCCATTTAAGACGGAGATGAGGAGAAATTTTCTCTCAGAGGGTCGTGAGTCTGTGGAACTCCCTTCCCCAGAGGGCGGTGGAGGCAGGGTCATTGAATATTTTTAAGGCAGAGTTAGATAGATTCCTGATTAACAAGGGATTCAAAGGTTATAGTCGGTAGACGGGAAAGTAGGGTTAAGATCACAATCAGATCAGCCGTGATCTTATCAAACAGGGGGAAACATCATTGGAACAATGTACCTTTAAATGCTTCCCACAATATGAAAGCCATGTCAGCACAGAGTATTCCACAGGCCCAGCACATAAGAGGCCTTCCTCTGGATCCTAACTCACACCAAGTCCTGTTCACCCATCACCCCTGTGCTCGCTGACCTACATTTGCTCCCGGTCCGGGAAAGCCGATTTTAAAATTCTCATCCTTGTGTTCAAATCCCTCGGTGGCCTCGCCCCTCCCTATCTCTGTAACCTCCTCCAGCCCTACAACCCTCTGAGGTCTCTGCGCTCCTCCAATTCTGACCTCTTGCCCGATTTTAATTGCTCCACCATTGGCGGCTGTGCCTTCAGCTGTCTAGGCCCTAAGCTCTGGAATTCCCTCCCTAAACCTCTCCGCCTCTCTCTCTCCTCCTTTAAGACGCTCCTTAAAACCTGCCTCTTTGACCGAGTTTTTGGTCACCTGTCCTAATATCTCCTTATGTGGCTCGGTGTCAAATTCTGTTTAATAATCGCTCCTGTGAAGCATCTTGGGACGTTTTACCACATGAAAGGCGCTATATAAATGCAAGTTGTTGTTGTTGTAATTGTCAGTCTCACTAATATGGCCGTGTTTGGTTACGAGCGGAGTTGGGCTCAGGATTTTTGGGACTCCCCCTATCCACCCTGGCCCTTTCAAACAGCCATTAAATGCCCCCCCATATTGAAGCTTTGAACAAGGTCAATCGCCTCGAACCCAGTTACACAGAAACTAAATCTCAGCTCACACATCACTCCAGTGGAAATACTGAAAGCTTTAATTGCTGCTGTTCAACCCAGTTTACCAATCAGAACAAAACAGTCTCCACAATCAGAATAAAGTGGGATAATGAAGAGAGAAGTGAGGAGTAATCCTTATTTAATAAACGACAAACCCGACTGTTTTATACAAACCTACAGTCTGTATCAAAGTGTAGAAGAAACAGATCCAAACAGGGTGAATGATCCCGTCTCGACTGGTTCCAATCTTATTGTGAACTATTCCACTGATGAAATATTTTCTGTATCATTTGGCTTTTGTGTATTTCACATGTAAATAAATCTGACCAAGTGCACGAGTGTCTATTGGTGGGAGATGTCCCATCTTTAAATATTGTGAGGGAGGGAGGGAGGGAGTGAGCGAGTGAGAATGAGTGAGTGTGATTGACAGAGTGAGCGAGAGTGAGTGTGAATGAGTGATTGAATGAGTGAGTGAGTGATTGAGCGCATGAATGATTGTGTATGTGAGTGACTGACTGAGTGTGACTGAGTAAGTACGTGAGCGAGTGTGAGGGTGAGTGTGAGTCAGTGAGTGAGTGAATTAATCTACCTATTATCTCATCTCTCTTTTTCCTTTTCCCTCTGTCCCTCTCTCTTCTCTCTCTTTTCTTTTTTATCTCAAACTCCCTCTGTCCATCTCTCTCCCCTTTTCTCCTTCTCACTCTGTCTCTTTCCTTTTCTCTCCCTCTCTCTCTTTTTTCCCATTTCTTTGCTGCACATTCTCCTGCTGCCAGACAAAGGGAAGGGGATCGAGACAGAGTGAAAAATACACAAGAAACTAAGCTGGTGAAAAAACACACACAAAGCAGGAAGCCTTTGAGTAAAGTGAACCAAAGCAGCCAATCGCCTATTGCCACACTGCTCTGAAAGTACCCGATCCTGTCTGATCTCGGACGTTAAGCAGAGTCCGGCCTGGGAATACCAGGGGCAGGAGGCCTTTCTTCTGAGCAGAGGCTGCGAGCTGTTCTGCACCTTGACACTGCCTTCATTTCACTGTCTTATCACTCATGCACTCTCTCTCTCACTTCATTTCCTTGCAGTAAATCGGGACCATGAGCTGCTTTTATCCATGTGCGGAATGGTCCACATCTTCTGCTCTGAGTTGGGCAAATGTGACTAGGATTGGGGTCTGGACTTGTGCCTTTTATAAACTGCGGGGCCGGAGAGAGGAGAAAAGGCTGCTCCCCGATTGTGTGTATTTTGAGCAATGAGGGAGCAACGTTTTTAAAAGAGTGAGTGAGTGAACGAGTGAATGATTGAGTGAGTGAACGAGTAAGTGAGTGAGTGATTTAGTTAGTGATTGAACGAGTGAGTGATTTAGTTAGTGATTGAACGAGTGAGTGAATGAGTGAGTAAGTGAACAAATGAGTGAATGAATGAGTGAACGAGTGAGTGAGTGACTGAGTGAACGAGTGCGTGAGTGACTGATTGAATGAATGAATGAGTGAGTGATTGAGTGAGTGAACGATTGAGTGAACAAGAGAGTGAACAAGAGAGTGAATGACTGAGTGAACGAGTGAGTGAGCGTGTGAACGAGTGAGTGAATGAGAGACCGAGTGCGTGATTGAGTGATGAACGAGTGAGTGAGTGAATTTGTGAGTGAACGAGTGAGTGAGTGAGTGAGTGAACAGTGAAGCAAATTCTGTTTTGAAGGTTGAGGCAAGGGGAAGGCCAGGAAGGATGGGGCTTGTAGTTTGTGTGGGGGAGGCTGAACACCGAGAGAGGAAGAGAACAAGGTGGGGAATGGGGGAAATGGAAGGAAAAGGAAAGAGAAATCAACAAAAAGAATGAGCCACAGGATTGCAATCCTTTAAGTAAAGAAAAAGCCCGTCAATAAATGCCTACGGCCACACTAGTCTGAAAACGCCCGATCTCGTCTGATCTCGGAAGCTGAGCAGAGTCAGGCCTGGTTAGTACTTGGATGGGAGACCGCCTGGGAATACCAGGTGCAGTCGGCTTTTGCTGCCGCCACAGGCTGCTCTCAGCTACACACATTCACACTGCTGTTAATCACCAAGCCTCCCTGCCAGCTCCAGCACTCTCTCATTTCCTTTCTCATTTTAACTATCGCCAGGGATTCAGTATTTCCTCTTCCAATGATGAACATGTGTGTTGTAGCTCACCAACTGCCCTCACTGCCTTTCACTAAAAGCGAGGAATGGAGGCCCATGGAGGAACATCAAAAATGCAGCAGATGCGAGTCGTCATAAGGGGGGAGGAGAGCGGAGAGCAGAGAGCAGGGGGGGGGGCGGGGGAAGTGAATGAGGGAAGGGGAAGGAGGGAGGGGAGAGGGGATCCCGCGTTATATCTGGATCACATTCTCCTCCCGTTAGACCTGGATCACATTCTCCCCCCGTTAGACCTGGATCACATTCTCCTCCCGTTAGACCTGGATCACATTCTCCTCCCGTTAGACCTGGATCACATTCTCCCTCCGTTAGACCTGGATCACATTCTCCCCCCGTTAGACCTGGATCACATTCTCCCCCCGTTAGACCTGGATCACATTCTCCTCCCGTTAGACCTGGATCACATTCTCCTCCCGTTAGACCTGGATCACATTCTCCCCCCGTTAGACATGGATCACATTCTCCCCCCGTTAGACCTGGATCACATTCTCCCCCCGTTGGACCTGGATCACATTCTCTCCCCGTTAGACCTGGATCACATTCTCCTCCCGTTAGACCTGGATCACATTCTCCCTCCGTTAGACATGGATCACATTCTCCCCCCGTTAGACCTGGATCACATTCTCCTCCCGTTAGACCTGGATCACATTCTCCTCCCGTTAGACCTGGATCACATTCTCCCCCCGTTAGACCTGGATCACATTCTCCCTCCGTTAGACCTGGATCACATTCTCCCTCCGTTAGACCTGGATCACATTCTCCTCCTGTTAGACCTGAATCACATTCTCCCCCCGTTAGACCTGGATCACATTCTCCCCCCGTTAGACCTGGATCACATTCTCCCTCCGTTAGACCTGGATCACATTCTCCCCCGTTAGACCTGGATCACATTCTCCCTCCGTTAGACCTGGATCACATTCTCCCCCCGTTAGACCTGGATCACATTCTCCCCCCGTTAGACCTGGATCACATTCTCCTCCCGTTAGACCTGGATCACATTCTCCCCCCGTTAGACCTGGATCACATTCTCCTCCCGTTAGACCTGGATCACATTCTCCCCCGTTAGACCTGGATCACATTCTCCTCCCGTTAGACCTGGATCACATTCTCCCCCCGTTAGACCTGGATCACATTCTCCTCCCGTTAGACCTGGATCACATTCTCCCCCCGTTAGACCTGGATCACATTCTCCTCCCGTTAGACCTGGATCACATTCTCCTCCCGTTAGACCTGGATCACATTCTCCCCCCGTTAGACCTGGATCACATTCTCCCCCCGTTAGACCTGGATCACATTCTCCCCCCGTTAGACCTGGATCACATTCTCCTCCCGTTAGACCTGGATCACATTCTCCTCCCGTTGGACCTGGATCACATTCTCCTCCCGTTAGACCTGGATCACATTCTCCTCCCGTTGGACCTGGATCACATTCTCCTCCCGTTAGACCTGGATCACATTCTCCTCCCGTTGGACCTGGATCACATTCTCCTCCCGTTAGACCTGGATCACATTCTCTCCCCGTTAGACCTGGATCACATTCTCCTCCCGTTAGACCTGGATCACATTCTCCTCCCGTTAGACCTGGATCACATTCTCCCCCCGTTGGACCTGGATCACATTCTCCTCCCGTTAGACCTGGATCACATTCTCCCTCCGTTAGACCTGGATCACATTCTCCTCCCGTTAGACCTGGATCACATTCTCTCCCCGTTAGACCTGGATCACATTCTCCTCCCGTTAGACCTGGATCACATTCTCCCCCCGTTAGACCTGGATCACATTCTCCCTCCGTTAGACCTGGATCACATTCTCCCCCCGTTAGACCTGGATCACATTCTCCCTCCGTTAGACCTGGATCACAATCTCCTCCCGTTAGACCTGGATCACATTCTCCCCCCGTTAGACCTGGATCACATTCTCCTCCCGTTAGACCTGGATCACATTCTCCCCCCGTTAGACCTGGATCACATTCTCCCTCCCGTTAGACCTGGATCACATTCTCCCCCCGTTAGACCTGGATCACATTCTCCTCCCGTTAGACCTGGATCACATTCTCCCCCCGTTAGACCTGGATCACATTCTCCTCCCGTTAGACCTGGATCACATTCTCCCCCCGTTAGACCTGGATCACATTCTCCTCCCGTTAGACCTGGATCACATTCTCCCCCCGTTAGACCTGGATCACATTCTCCCCCCGTTAGACCTGGATCACATTCTCCCCCCGTTAGACCTGGATCACATTCTCCCCCCGTTAGACCTGGATCACATTCTCCTCCCGTTAGACCTGGATCACATTCTCCCCCCGTTAGACCTGGATCACATTCTCCTCCCGTTAGACCTGGATCACATTCTCTCCCCGTTAGACCTGGATCACATTCTCCCTCCATTAGACCTGGATCACATTCTCCCTCCGTTAGACATGGATCACATTCTCCTCCCGTTAGACCTGGATCACATTCTCCCCCCGTTAGACCTGGATCACATTCTCCCTCCGTTAGACCTGGATCACATTCTCCCTCCGTTAGACATGGATCACATTCTCCCCCCGTTAGACCTGGATCACATTCTCCTCCTGTTAGACATGGATCACATTCTCCTCCCGTTAGACCTGGATCACATTCTCCCCCCGTTAGACCTGGATCACATTCTCCTCCCGTTAGACCTGGATCACATTCTCCCCCCGTTAGACCTGGATCACATTCTCCCCCCGTTAGACCTGGATCACATTCTCCTCCCGTTAGACCTGGATCACATTCTCCCTCCGTTAGACCTGGATCACATTCTCCCCCCGTTAGACCTGGATCACATTCTCCCTCCGTTAGACCTGGATCACATTCTCCCCCCGTTAGACCTGGATCACATTCTCCCTCCGTTAGACCTGGATCACATTCTCCCCCCGTTAGACCTGGATCACATTCTCCCCCCGTTAGACCTGGATCACATTCTCCTCCCGTTAGACCTGGATCACATTCTCCCCCCGTTAGACCTGGATCACATTCTCCTCCCGTTAGACCTGGATCACATTCTCCCCCCGTTAGACCTGGATCACATTCTCCTCCCGTTGGACCTGGATCACATTCTCCCCCCGTTAGACCTGGATCACATTCTCCCCCCGTTAGACCTGGATCACATTCTCCTCCCGTTAGTCCTGGATCACATTCTCCTCCCGTTAGACCTGGATCACATTCTCCCCCCGTTAGACCTGGATCACATTCTCCTCCCGTTAGACCTGGATCACATTCTCCTCCCGTTAGACCTGGATCACATTCTCTCCCCGTTAGACCTGGATCACATTCTCCTCCCGTTAGACCTGGATCACATTCTCCCTCCGTTAGACCTGGATCACATTCTCTCCCCGTTAGACCTGGATCACATTCTCCCCCCGTTAGACCTGGATCACATTCTCCCTCCGTTAGACCTGGATCACATTCTCCCCCCGTTAGACCTGGATCACATTCTCCCCCCGTTAGACCTGGATCACATTCTCCTCCCGTTAGACCTGGATCACATTCTCCCCCCGTTAGACCTGGATCACATTCTCCTCCCGTTAGACCTGGATCACATTCTCCTCCCGTTAGACCTGGATCACATTCTCCTCCCGTTGGACCTGGATCACATTCTCCCCCCGTTAGACCTGGATCACATTCTCCTCCCGTTAGACCTGGATCACATTCTCCTCCCGTTGGACCTGGATCACATTCTCCTCCCGTTAGACCTGGATCACATTCTCCTCCCGTTAGACCTGGATCACATTCTCCTCCCGTTAGACCTGGATCACATTCTCCTCCCGTTAGACCTGGATCACATTCTCCTCCCGTTAGACCTGGATCACATTCTCCCCCCGTTAGACCTGGATCACATTCTCCTCCCGTTAGACCTGGATCACATTCTCCCCCCGTTGGACCTGGATCACATTCTCCCCCCGTTGGACCTGGATCACATTCTCCCCCCGTTAGACCTGGATCACATTCTCCTCCCGTTAGACCTGGATCACATTCTCCCTCCGTTAGACCTGGATCACATTCTCCTCCCGTTAGACCTGGATCACATTCTCCTCCCCGTTAGACCTGGATCACATTCTCCTCCCGTTAGACCTGGATCACATTCTCCTCCCGTTAGACATGGATCACATTCTCCCCCCGTTAGACCTGGATCACATTCTCCTCCCGTTAGACCTGGATCACATTCTCCCCCCGTTAGACCTGGATCACATTCTCCCCCCGTTAGACCTGGATCACATTCTCCCCCCGTTAGACCTGGATCACATTCTCCTCCCGTTAGACCTGGATCACATTCTCCCTCCCGTTAGACCTGGATCACATTCTCCCCCCGTTAGACCTGGATCACATTCTCCCCCCGTTAGACCTGGATCACATTCTCCTCCCGTTAGACCTGGATCACATTCTCTCCCCGTTAGACCTGGATCACATTCTCCCCCCGTTAGACCTGGATCACATTCTCCCCCCGTTAGACCTGGATCACATTCTCCTCCCGTTAGACCTGGATCACATTCTCTCCCCGTTAGACCTGGATCACATTCTCCCCCCCGTTAGACCTGGATCACATTCTCTCCCCGTTAGACCTGGATCACATTCTCCCCCCGTTAGACATGGATCACATTCTCCCCCCGTTAGACCTGGATCACATTCTCCTCCCGTTAGACCTGGATCACATTCTCCCCCCGTTAGACATGGATCACATTCTCCCCCCGTTAGACCTGGATCACATTCTCCCCCCGTTAGACCTGGATCACATTCTCTCCCCGTTAGACCTGGATCACATTCTCCCCCCGTTAGACCTGGATCACATTCTCCCCCCGTTAGACCTGGATCACATTCTCCTCCCGTTAGACCTGGATCACATTCTCCTCCCGTTAGACCTGGATCACATTCTCCTCCCGTTAGACCTGGATCACATTCTCCCCACGTTAGACCTGGATCACATTCTCCTCCCGTTAGACCTGGATCACATTCTCCCCCCGTTAGACCTGGATCACATTCTCCTCCCGTTAGACCTGGATCACATTCTCCTCCCGTTAGACCTGGATCACATTCTCCCCCCGTTAGACCTGGATCACATTCTCCTCCCGTTAGACCTGGATCACATTCTCCCTCCGTTAGACCTGGATCACATTCTCTCCCCGTTAGACCTGGATCACATTCTCCCTCCGTTAGACATGGATCACATTCTCCTCCCGTTAGACCTGGATCACATTCTCCCTCCGTTAGACCTGGATCACATTCTCCCTCCGTTAGACCTGGATCACATTCTCTCCCCGTTAGACCTGGATCACATTCTCCCTCCGTTAGACCTGGATCACATTCTCTCCCCGTTAGACCTGGATCACATTCTCCCTCCGTTAGACATGGATCACATTCTCTCCCCGTTAGACCTGGATCACATTCTCCTCCCGTTAGACCAGGATCACATTCTCCTCCCGTTAGACCTGGATCACATTCTCCCTCCGTTAGACCTGGATCACATTCTCCTCCCGTTAGACCTGGATCACATTCTCCTCCCGTTAGACCTGGATCACATTCTCCTCCCGTTAGACCTGGATCACATTCTCTCCCCGTTAGACCTGGATCACATTCTCCTCCCGTTAGACCTGGATCACATTCTCTCCCCGTTAGACCTGGATCACATTCTCCCTCCGTTAGACCTGGATCACATTCTCCCCCCGTTAGACCTGGATCACATTCTCCCCCCGTTAGACCTGGATCACATTCTCCTCCCGTTAGACCTGGATCACATTCTCCCCCCGTTAGACATGGATCACATTCTCCTCCCGTTAGACCTGGATCACATTCTCCTCCCGTTAGACCTGGATCACATTCTCCTCCCGTTAGACCTGGATCACATTCTCCCCCCGTTAGACCTGGATCACATTCTCCTCCCGTTAGACCTGGATCACATTCTCCCCCCGTTAGACCTGGATCACATTCTCCCCCCGTTGGACCTGGATCACATTCTCCCCCCGTTGGACCTGGATCACATTCTCCCCCCGTTAGACCTGGATCACATTCTCCCCCCGTTAGACCTGGATCACATTCTCCTCCCGTTAGACCTGGATCACATTCTCCTCCCGTTAGACCTGGATCACATTCTCCCCCCGTTAGACCTGGATCACATTCTCCCCCCGTTAGACCTGGATCACATTCTCCTCCCGTTAGACATGGATCACATTCTCCCTCCGTTAGACCTGGATCACATTCTCCCCCCGTTAGACCTGGATCACATTCTCCTCCCGTTAGACCTGGATCACATTCTCTCCCCGTTAGACCTGGATCACATTCTCCCTCCGTTAGACCTGGATCACATTCTCCCCCCGTTAGACCTGGATCACATTCTCCCCCCGTTGGACCTGGATCACATTCTCTCCCCGTTAGACCTGGATCACATTCTCCCTCCGTTAGACCTGGATCACATTCTCCTCCCGTTAGACCTGGATCACAATCTCCTCCCGTTAGACCTGGATCACATTCTCCCTCCGTTAGACCTGGATCACATTCTCCTCCCGTTAGACCTGGATCACATTCTCCCCCCGTTGGACCTGGATCACATTCTCCCTCCGTTAGACCTGGATCACATTCTCCTCCCGTTAGACCTGGATCACATTCTCCCCCCGTTAGACCTGGATCACATTCTCCTCCCGTTAGACCTGGATCACATTCTCCCCCCGTTAGACCTGGATCACATTCTCTCCCCTTTAGACCTGGATCACATTCTCCCCCCGTTGGACCTGGATCACATTCTCCCTCCGTTAGACCTGGATCACATTCTCCCCCCGTTGGACCTGGATCACATTCTCCCTCCGTTAGACCTGGATCACATTCTCCTCCCGTTAGACCTGGATCACATTCTCCCCCCGTTGGACCTGGATCACATTCTCCCTCCGTTAGACCTGGATCACATTCTCCCCCCGTTAGACCTGGATCACATTCTCCTCCCGTTAGACCTGGATCACATTCTCCCTCCGTTAGACCTGGATCACATTCTCCCCCCGTTAGACCTGGATCACATTCTCCCCCCGTTAGACCTGGATCACATTCTCCCTCCGTTAGACCTGGATCACATTCTCCTCCCGTTAGACCTGGATCACATTCTCCTCCCGTTAGACCTGGATCACATTCTCCCTCCGTTAGACCTGGATCACATTCTCCCTCCGTTAGACCTGGATCACATTCTCCTCCCGTTAGACCTGGATCACATTCTCCCCCCGTTAGACCTGGATCACATTCTCCCCCCGTTAGACCTGGATCACATTCTCCCCCCGTTAGACCTGGATCTCACTCTTGCCGATGAACGGCTGTCCATTGATTGCCCGCACAGTTCTGCAGTGCCCGTTCATGGGGCGACATATTCGAAGGGGCCCACAGGTCCATTGCTGGGTTGGCCTGGCGTGGATTTGTTTCAGAGTCAATGTGAGGTGGGAGGCTGCTCAATGTGGAGGCCTCCCTCCTCCGGAGGACGGGGAGTTCTCACAGATGATGCTGGTGCTGTGCCCTGTGTGATGCCAGGTTCACAATGACTGGCACAAATTGCAGCCCTCCAGAGATTGGGGCCTGGTTTGCCAGTGGAAATAATCTTTCACTGTTTACCCACAGTCGGGTCCCCAGGTTTCACTCAGCCCTTTACTCCCTGCTCCTCTCTCAGCATCACTCCCACTCACAGTGTTCTTGCTGCTGCTCCCGACTCTGCCCCACTTTTCCCACCCTGATCCTCTCCCCTCCCCCGACCCTCTCTCCCCATCCCCGACCCTCTCTCCCCTCCCCCGACCCTCTCCCCCCTCCCCCGACCCCCCCCTCCCCCGACCCCCCCGCCCCCGCCCCCGACCCTCCCTCCCCTCCCCCGACCCTCCCTCCCCTCACCCTCCCTCCCCTCCCCCGACCCTCCCTCCCCTCCCCCGACCCTCCCTCCCCTCCACCCTCCCTCCCCTCCCCCTCCCCTCCCTCCCTCCCCTCCCCCGACCCTCCCTCCCCTCCCCCGACCCTCCCTCCCCTCCCCCGACCCTCTCCCCCCTCCCCCCGACCCTCTCCCCCCTCCCCCCGACCCTCTCCCCCCACCCCCGACCCCCTCCCCCCTCCCCCGACCCTCTCCCCCCTCCCCCCGACCCTCTCTCCCCTCCCCCGACCCTCCCTCCCCTCCCCCGACCCTCTCCCCCTCCCCCCGACCCTCTCTCCCCACCCCCCGACCCTCTCTCCCCACCCCCGACCCTCTCCCCCCACCCCCGACCCTCTCCCCCCACCCCCGACCCTCTCTCCCCTCCCCCGACCCTCTCCCCCCTCCCCCGACCCTCTCTCCCCTCCCCCGACCCTCTCTCCCCTCCCCCGACCCTCTCCCCCCTCCCTCCGACCCTCTCCCCCCTCCCCCCGACCCTCTCCCCCCTCCCCCCGACCCTCTCTCCCCTCCCCCCGACCCTCTCTCCCCTCCCCCGACCCTCTCCCCCCTCCCCCGACCCTCTCTCCCCTCCCCCGACCCTCTCCCCCCTCCCCCCGTCCCTCTCTCCCCTCCCCCGACCCTCTCTCCCCACCCCCGATCCCCTCTCCCTTCATTGAGTGGTTCCCTCTTTGCCCAGAGGAGAGACTCCAAATGGAAGTGGACAGCACCCGCCATGAATTGTGGCAAGAGTTTTAATCTGCATTTATACAAGTGTTAATGCAAGTATAAAACGCTTTCCAAACTTGCACCTATTTCTCTGGAGATTCAGTTGTATATTGGGAATTTTATCTCAGCCAGCTCCTTGACAACTCCTGGTCCCTGGCAGTGGAGGAGCAGGGAGTCAAACAATGGAATCATTCTCCCCCCACTCCCCCCCCTTACTATTCTGGACAAAGAGGAACATCAAAATCTGTTTAGACCTTTTTAAAGAACTTTAATTTTTCTCTCATTCGTCTCCTCATTGAGGTAATTGTCTCCGGATCAGCTCTCAGGCCCATCCAAACTCTTGGTCCCCATCATGTTCTATGGACCTATTCCAGGAGGAGTCCATGTTGGGAACATGTCACATCTCTCATTCGCTCGCTCACCTCCCTCGCTCGCTCCCTCACCTCCCTCGCTCGCTCCCTCACCTCCCTCGCTCGCTCCCTCACCTCCCTCGCTCGCTCCCTCACCTCCCTCGCTCGCTCCCTCACCTCCCTCGCTCGCTCCCTCACCTCCCTCGCTCGCTCCCTCACCTCCCTCGCTCGCTCCCTCACCTCCCTCGCTCGCTCCCTCACCTCCCTCGCTCGCTCCCTCACCTCCCTCGCTCGCTCCCTCACCTCCCTCGCTCGCTCCCTCACCTCCCTCGCTCGCTCCCTCACCTCCCTCGCTCGCTCCCTCACCTCCCTCGCTCGCTCCCTCACCTCCCTCGCTCGCTCCCTCACCTCCCTCGCTCGCTCCCTCACCTCCCTCGCTCGCTCCCTCACCTCCCTCGCTCGCTCCCTCACCTCCCTCGCTCGCTCCCTCACCTCCCTCGCTCGCTCCCTCACCTCCCTCGCCTCCCCCCTCACCTCCCTCGCCTCCCTCGCTCACTCACTCACCTCCCTCGCTCACTCACTCACCAGCGCCCTCGCTCGCTTGCTCACCACCCTCACTCACTACCTCGTTTGCTCGCTCACCGCCCTCACTGCAAGGAAATGAAGCAAGAGAGAGCGAGTGAAAAATGAAGGCAGTGAGAAGATGCAGAACAGCTCACAGCCTCTGGTCAGAAGAAAAGCCGACTGCCCCTGGTATTCACAGGCAGTCTCAGAGCAGTGTGGCAATAGGCGATAGGCTGCTTTTGTTTTTTTATTCGTTCACGGGATGTGGGTGTCGCTGGCGAGGCCGGCATTTATTGCCCATCACTAATTGCCCTTGAAAAGGTGGTGGTGAGCCGCCTTCTTGAACCGCTGCAGTCCATGTGGTGACGGTTCTCCCACTCCACTCAAAGGCTTCCTGCTTTGTGTGTGTTTTTTCACCAGCTTAGTTTCTTGTGTATTTTTCACTCTGTCTCGATCCCCTTCCCTTTGTCTGGCAGCAGGAGAATGTGCAGCAAAGAAATGGGAAAAAAGAGAGAGAGTGAGAGAGTGCAGGAGCTGGCAGGGAGGCTTGGTGATTAACAGCAGTGTGAATGTGTGTAGCTGAGAGCAGCCTGTGGCGGCAGCAAAAGCCGACTGCACCTGGTATTCCCAGGCGGTCTCCCATCCAAGTACTAACCAGGCCTGACTCTGCTCAGCTTCCGAGATCAGGCGTTTTCAGACTAGTGTGGCCGTAGGTGTTTACTGATTGGCTTTCTCTTTACTTAAAGATATTGCAATCCTGTGGCTCATTCTTTTTGTTGCTTTCTCTTTCCTTTGCCTCCCATTTCCCCCATTCCCCACCTTGTTCTCTTCCTCTCTCGGTGTTCAGCCTCCCCCACACAAACGACAAGCCCCATCCTTCCTGGTCTCCCCTTGCCTCAACCTTCAAAACGGCATTAGCTTCACCGTTCACTCACTCATTCACTCCCTCGCTCACCTCCCTCACTCACTTACTCGTTCCCTCACTCAGTCACTCACTGCCCACACTAACTTACTCACTCGTTCACTCACTCATTCACTCACAAACTCACTCGTTCACTCACTCATTCACTCACAAACTCACTCATTCACTCACTCGTTCACTCACAAACTCACTCATTCACTCACTCGTTCACTCACAAACTCACTCATTCACTCACTCGTTCACCACCCTCACTCATTCACTCCCTCGTTCACTCACAAACTCACTCACTCACTCCCTCGTTCACTCACAAACTCACTCAATTACTCACTCACACACATCCTCACTCACAGCCATCAATTTCTTACTCGCCGCCCTCCCTCGCTCCCACACTCGCCGCCCTCGCTCATTCCCACACTCGCCGCCCTCGCTCCCACACTCGCCGCCCTCGCTCATTCCCACACTCGCCTCCCTCGTTCGCACACTCGCCTCCCTCGCTCCCACACTCACCTCCCTCCCTCGCTCCCACACTCACCTCCCTCCCTCGCTCCCACACTCGCCGCCCTCGCTCATTCCCACACTCGCCTCCCTCGTTCGCACACTCGCCTCCCTCGCTCCCACACTCACCTCCCTCCCTCGCTCCCACACTCGCCGCCCTCGCTCGCACACTCGCCGCCCTCGCTCGCACACTCGCCGCCCTCGCTCGCACACTCGCCGCCCTCGCTCCCACACTCGCCGCCCTCGCTCGCACACTCGCCGCCCTCGCTCGCACACTCGCCGCCCTCGCTCGCTCCCACACTCGCCTCCCTCCCTCGCTCCCACACTCGCCTCCCTCCCTCGCTCCCACACTCGCCTCCCTCCCTCGCTCCCACACTCGCCGCCCTCGCTCCCACACTCGCCTCCCTCCCTCGCTCCCACACTCGCCTCCCTCGCTCCCACTCGCCGCCCTCGCTCGCACACTCGCCTCCCTCGCTCCCACTCGCCTCCCTCGCTCCCACTCGCCGCCCTCGCTCGCACACTCGCCGCCCTCTCTCCCACACTCGCCGCCCTCGCTCGCACACTCGCCGCCCTCGCTCCCACTCGCCGCCCTCGCTCGCACACTCGCCGCCCTCTCTCCCACACTCGCCGCCCTCGCTCGCACACTCGCCGCCCTCGCTCCCACACTCGCCTCCCTCCCTCGCTCCCACACTCGCCTCCCTCGCTCCCACTCGCCGCCCTCGCTCGCACACTCGCCTCCCTCGCTCCCACTCGCCGCCCTCGCTCCCACTCGCCGCCCTCGCTCGCACACTCGCCGCCCTCTCTCCCACACTCGCCGCCCTCGCTCGCACACTCGCCGCCCTCGCTCCCACACTCGCCGCCCTCTCTCCCACACTCGCCGCCCTCGCTCGCACACTCGCCGCCCTCGCTCCCACACTCGCCGCCCTCGCTCCCACACTCGCCTCCCTCCCTCGCTCCCACACTCGCCTCCCTCGCTCCCACTCGCCGCCCTCGCTCGCACACTCGCCGCCCTCGCTCGCTCCCACACTCGCCTCCCTCGCTCCCACACTCACCTCCCTCCCTCGCTCCCACACTCACCTCCCTCCCTCGCTCCCACACTCACCTCCCTCCCTCGCTCCCACACTCGCCGCCCTCGCTCGCTCCCACACTCGCCTCCCTCCCTCGCTCCCACACTCACCTCCCTCCCTCGCTCCCACACTCGCCTCCCTCCCTCTCTCCCACACTCGCCGCCCTCGCTCCCACACTCGCCTCCCTCGCTCCCACTCGCCGCCCTCGCTCGCACACTCGCCGCCCTCGCTCGCTCCCACACTCGCCTCCCTCGCTCCCACACTCGCCTCCCTCGCTCCCACACTCACCTCCCTCCCTCGCTCCCACACTCGCCTCCCTCCCTCGCTCCCACACTCGCCGCCCTCGCTCGCTCCCACACTCGCCTCCCTCCCTCGCTCCCACACTCGCCGCCCTCGCTCCCACACTCACCTCCCTCCCTCGCTCCCACACTCGCCGCCCTCGCTCGCTCCCACACTCGCCTCCCTCCCTCGCTCCCACACTCGCCGCCCTCGCTCGCTCCCACACTCGCCTCCCTCGCTCCCACACTCGCCGCCCTCGCTCGCTCCCACACTCGCCTCCCTCCCTCGCTCCCACACTCGCCGCCCTCCCTCGCTCCCACACTCGCCGCCCTCGCTCGCTCCCACACTCACCTCCCTCCCTCGCTCCCACACTCGCCTCCCTCCCTCGCTCCCACACTCGCCGCCCTCCCTCGCTCCCACACTCGCCTCCCTCCCTCGCTCCCACACTCGCCGCCCTCCCTCGCTCCCACACTCGCCGCCCTCGCTCGCTCCCACACTCACCTCCCTCCCTCGCTCCCACACTCGCCTCCCTCCCTCGCTCCCACACTCGCCGCCCTCGCTCGCTCCCACACTCGCCTCCCTCCCTCGCTCCCACACTCGCCGCCCTCCCTCGCTCCCACACTCGCCGCCCTCGCTCGCTCCCACACTCACCTCCCTCCCTCGCTCCCACACTCGCCTCCCTCCCTCGCTCCCACACTCGCCTCCCTCCCTCGCTCCCACACTCGCCGCCCTCCCTCGCTCCCACACTCGCCGCCCTCCCTCGCTCCCACACTCGCCGCCCTCGCTCGCTCCCCACACTCGCCTCCCTCCCTCGCTCCCACACTCGCCTCCCTCCCTCGCTCCCACACTCACCTCCCTCCCTCGCTCCCACACTCGCCGCCCTCGCTCCCACACTCGCCGCCCTCGCTCGCACACTCGCCGCCATCGCTCGCTCCCACACTCGCCTCCCTCCCTCGCTCCCACACTCACCTCCCTCGCTCCCACACTCACCTCCCTCGCTCCCACACTCACCTCCCTCGCTCCCACACTCACCTCCCTCGCTCCCACACTCACCTCCCTCGCTCCCACACTCACCTCCCTCGCTCCCACACTCACCTCCCTCGCTCCCACACTCACCTCCCTCGCTCATGTCATTTGCTCACTCATCTCATGGACACACCTCACGCAGTTACTTCACTAAATCACTCAACGACTCGCACACTCGATCACTCACTCAATCAGGCAAGCACACGTTCCCTCACTCACTCACTCAAGCGCTCTCACCTCACACACTCGCCTCATGCACACACACTCACTCTCAATCACTGAAGCACTCGCTCACTCGCTCGTTCACTCACTCCCGTCTTCACTCACTCCTCCGAAAACGTTGTTCCCTCACTCCGAAAACGTTGTTCCCTCATGCCTCAAAATACAGATAATCGGGAGCAGCCTTTTCTCCTCTCTCAGGCCCAAGTCCAAACCCCAATTCGAGTCACATTTGCCCAATTCAGACCCGATGCAGATGTGGGTGTTTCCGAACAGGGAGAAAAACAGCTCACGGCCCTGAATTGCTGCAAGGAAACAAAGTGAGAGATGGAGTGAGAGCGAGAGAGAGTGGGAGAGAGAGAGAGAGGACAAGAGAGAGAGAGAGAGACAGAGAGAGAGTGAGAGAGAGGACAAGAGAGACAGAGAGAGAGTGAGAGAGAGTGAGAGAGAGGGACGAGAGAGAGAGGGGGGAGAGAGAGAGAGAGGACAAGAGAGAGAGAGAGAGAGAGACAGAGAGAGAGAGAGAGTGAGAGAGAGGGAGCGAGGGAGTGGGGAGCGAGGGAGTGGGAGAGAGAGAGAGAGTGAGAGAGAGAGAGGGAGAGAGAGAGAGAGAGGACAAGAGAGAGAGAGGCAGACAGAGAGAGAGTGAGAGAGAGGGAGCGAGGGAGTGGGAGAGAGAGAGAGAGAGTGAGAGAGAGAGAGGGAGTGGGAGAGAGAGAGAGTGGGAGAGAGAGAGAGAGGGACAAGAGAGAGAGAGGCAGACAGAGAGAGAGAGAGGGAGTGGGAGAGAGAGAGGACAAGAGAGAGAGAGAGGGGGAGTGAGAGAGAGAGGGGGAGCGAGGGAGTGAGAGAGAGAGAGAGAGAGAGAGGACAAGAGAGAGAGAGAGAGATGAGAGGGGGAGCGAGAGATCCATCACACAGACACTCCCCACTGACACACACTCTCCCCACACACACTCCCCACTGACACACACTCTCCCCAGACACTCCCCACTGACACACACTCTCCCCAGACACTCCCCACTGACACAACACTCTCCCCAGGACACTCCCCACTGACACACACTCTCCCCAGACACTCCCCACTGACAACCACACTCTCCCCAGACACTCCCCACTTACCCACACTCTCCCCAGACACTCCCCACTTACCCACACTCTCCCCAGACACTCCCCACTTACCCACACTCTCCCCAGACACTCCCCACTTACCCACACTCTCCCCACACACTCCCCACTGACACACACTCTCCCCAGACACTCCCCACTGACACACACTCTCCCCAGACACTCCCCACTGACACACACTCTCCCCATACACTCCCCACTGACACACACTCTCCCCAGACACTCCCCACTTACCCACACTCTCCCCAGACACTCCCCACTTACCCACACTCTGCCCAGACACTCCCCACTTACCCACACTCTCCCCAGACACTCCCCACTTACCCACACTCTCCCCAGACACTCCCCACTTACCCACACTCTCCCCAGACTCCCCACTGACACACACTCTCTCCCCAGACACTCCCCACTGACACACACTCTCCCCAGACACTCCCCACTTACCCACACTCTGCCCAGACACTCCCCACTGACACACACTCTCCCCAGACACTCCCCACTGACACACACTCTCCCCAGACACTCCCCACTGACACACACTCTCCCCAGACACTCCCCACTGACACACACTCTCCCCAGACACTCCCCACTGACACACACTCTCCCCAGACACTCCCCACTGACACACACTCTCCCCACTGACACACAATCTCCCCAGACACTCCCCACTTACCCACATTCTCCCCACACACTACCCACTTACCCACACACTCCCCACTCTCCCCAGACAGACACACTTACCTAAGTCCAGATATCTATGCACAGGTCAGGCCCCCAAGGGTGAACAGCCCTACTGCTGGGCAGCTGAAACTGAACAGCTGGTCAGCACAGAGATTCGGAAGCTTCGCACTGCTGCCCAATCCAGGGTCACCCTAACTCTCAGTGCATTGGCTTGTGGGTTATTTCTACACATTGACTACAGCCTCACTGAATCACGGTCGAGCAGCCCTTCGATAGGGGGGTGGAGTAAATCCCTCCGTTCCATGTCTGAGCGTTTAGAGCCATCGAGAGAGCGGATTGGATGTCTGTCGTACACGACACTCCCTTAACTCACATTGGGACTTTGCTGAAATTGAATGAATTTGTGAAAGGCCAAAGTGACCGTGGCCCTTTCTCACTGGGGTCTCAATAGACTATGTCCAAAGGACCCCAGGTACCAATATCACTCATCTCCTGGAATAGATGTCCCTGTACCTTCCAATCCAGCCATAGAAAGATGTGGTGTGGAGCCAGCAGCCATATCCCTGTTGTTCAGGATGATGAGCAGCGTGCACTGGTTCTAAAGGTGAGGCTGACAACAACCCACTGGGAGCAAACTTCTATTGGACCTCCTCCGATGGTGGAAGTGCAGCGGAATGGGCTGTACGTCTGCCGATCTCGGGTGACCTGGACCCCACGCCACATAATGGGGACGGGTGACCCATACCTGTAAGAGTGAATAAAGGATTTGATAGGGTGGATCGAGAGAAACTATTTCCTCTGGTGGGAGAGTCCAGAACAAGGGGGCATAACCTTAAAATAGAGCTAGGCCATCCAGGGGTGATGTCAGGAAGTGTTTCTTCACACAAAGGGGATTGGAAATCTGGAAATCTCTCCCCCAAAAATCTGTTGAGGCTGGGGGTCAATTGAAATTGTCAAAATGGTGATTGATAGATTTTTGTTAGGCAAGAGTATTAAGGGGTACGGAGAACTAAGGTGGGTAGAGGGAGTTAAGATCGAGATCAGCCATGACCTAATTGAATGGCATCACAGGCTCGAGGGGCTGAATGGCCTCCTCCTGATCCTTTTTCCTAAGCACTGACTCCGTCACTCAGAGTAGAGCAATTTCACCCAAATTGTGCAGTCCAACAAAACTCAGATCACAGCAAAATCTAGGCAAGGGGGTTACTTTTCTTAGTTAACTCTCAAAGTATGAATTTTGATTTCTATTTTGAAGTGTAAGTACAGCCCCACCCCCTCCATGGGCACCATTGGCCCAAGGGTCCACACCAGGCCGTAGCATAACTTTCTTGGAGACTTTATCTAGCTACAGTCTCCAGCCATGGAACTGGGCCAGAGTCGGAGGACTGGAGGATCCTGGCTCTGGGCCCTCCATTGCTGCTGTTGCCATTGCTCTTTACTTGTGCTCCATATAAACAAGAACAAAAGAAAACTTTATTGTCCCATTAGCACAGTGCAAAAGGCACCCATTGGATAGAGTGTTAAGCACTGTGTGTACATGGGCACACTATGCAAAGTATCACTGGGAGATTCCTTTACTGGGCACATTGGAACTCCAATGAATTGAAATGTACAGTATGAGTTTGAACAGCCGATGGCAGTGGGGGGAGGAGGTGAGTTCCATGTACAAGGTCCCAAAAATAACTGGAGGGAATGGGCCAGCAGGAGAAAGCAAACTTCGGAACGGAGCGAAACTTGAGCCCGAGGCCATGTCCATTGGACAGATTTCCCACCCCCTGCTTGGGCAATTTGATGGGTTTGCTTCATTATTTTGTGAATGATTGAAGTTTTTCTATCTGTTATAAAGGTATTTTTTTTAGCTATAGAAGGTTGGTTAACTGAGGAAAGAGCAGCTGGTCAAAGATGTCTGAATAAATGGAAGTATTTGAGGACGGGTAGGTTTCTCTCCAGTCTAATGACAATAATCCATTTAATCCAAGCAGTAGGAAGCTGCCGACACGTTGAAGGTGTGACGGCGCACTACACAATTCAGGTTTAAATTGCAGCCAGTGTTTTCTAGTCACACCAGTTGTGCGTGTTTGATGAACACTTCCTGCTTTTTCCCATGTGTCTGGTGTAGGTTTCTCCTGCATTGAGAACCTGGAGGAGTACACTGGCCTGAGGTGCCTGTGGCTGGAGTGCAACGGCCTGTCCAGGATCGGGAACCTGGATGCTCAGACCGAGCTACGCTGCCTCTTCCTGCATCAAAACCTCATTCATAAAATGGAGAACCTGGAGCCGCTGCAGAAACTGGACTCCCTCAACCTCAGCAACAACTACATCAGAACCATTGAGAACCTCTGTGAGTGAAGCTCAGGGGCCTGCCTGTCCTTTCCCATACACTGGAAGTGCTCTCAATATAAAGTACTTGCTCCCTTCTTTGGACCTACTCTAGGAGGAGTCCATGTTGGGAACATGTCTGATCTCTCACTCACTTGCTCACTTCCCTTGCTCGGTTGGTCACTCGCTCACCTCCCTCACTCGGTCACTTCCTCACTGCCCTCGCTCACTCAGCTCCCTCAATCGCTCACTCACCGCCCTCGCTCACTCATCACCCTCGATGGCTCTCACCTCGCTCACTCACCTCCTTCGCTCACTCACTGCCCTCACAGGCACACTCACCACCCTCGCTCGCTCACTCACTGCCCTCACTAGCACATCTCCCTCGTTCACTCGCTTTCTGCCCTTGCTCGCTCGCTCATTCAACCTCATTGGCTCTCACCTTGCTCAGTCACCGCTGTCGCTCACTCACTCACCTCCCTCGCTCGCTCACTTACTCAACTGCCTCCCTCGCACACTCGCACATTTCCCTTGCTTGCTCACTAACCGTCCTTGCTCACTTGCTCACTCACCCTCGCTCGCCCACTCACCATAAGAACATAAGAAATTTCTCCTCATCTCAGTCCTACATGGCCGACCCCTTATTCTGAGACTGTGACCCCTGGTTCTAGACTCCCCAGCCAGGGGAAACATCCTCTTTGAATCTACACTGTCGAGCCCTGTAAGAATTTTGCATGTTTCAATGAGATCACCTCTCATTGTTCTAAACTCCAGAGAATACAGGTCTAGTCTACTCAATCTCTCCTCATACGACAATCCTGGCATCCCAGGAATCAGTCTGGTGAACCTTCATTGTACTCCCTCTATGGCAAGTATATCCTTCCTTAGGTAAGGAGAGCAAAATTGTACACAATATTCCAGGTGCGGTCTCACCAAGGCCCCGTATAATTACAGTAAGACACCTTTACTACTGTACTCAAATCCTCTTGTAATAAAGGCCAACATACCATTTGCCTTCCTAACTGCTTGCTGCACCTGCATGTTAGCTTTCAGTGACTCATGTACAAGGACACCCAGGTCCCTTTGAACATCAACATTTCCCAATCTATCACCATTTAAAAAATAATCTGCATTTCTGTTTTCCTACCAAAGTGGATAACTTCACATTTTCCACATTATATACCATCTGCCATGTATTTGCCCACTCACTTAGCCTGTCTATATCTCCTTGAAGCATCTTTGCATCCTCATCACAACTCACATTCCCACCTAGTTTTGTGTTATTAGCAAACTTGGAAATATTACATTTGGTCCCCTCATCCAAATCATTAATATAGATTGTGATTAGCTGGGGCCCAAGCACCGATCCCTGCGATACCCCACTAGTCACAGTCTGCCAACCTGAAAAAGACATGTTTATTCCTACTCTCTGTTTTCTGTCTGTTAACCAATTCTCAATCCATGTCAATATATTACCCCCAATTCAATGTGCTCTAACTTTGTTCATCAACCTCCTGTGTGGGATATTATCGAAAGCCTTTTGAAAATCCAAATACACCACATCCACTGGTTCCCCCTTATCTATTCTACTAGTTACATCCTCAAAGAACTCCAGTCGGTTTGTCAAACGTGATTTCCCTTTAATAAATCCATGCTGACTCTGCCAAATCCTATTATTATTTTCTAAGTGTCCTGTTATCACATCCCTTATAATAGATTCTAGCATTTTCCCTACAACTGATGTAAGGCTAACAGGTCTGTAGTTCCCTGTTTTCTCTCTCCCTCCTTTCTTAAATAGTGCGGTTACATTTGCTACCCTCCAATCTGCAGAAACCACTCCAGAATCTACAGAATTTTGGAAGATGACAACTAATGCATCCACTATCTCCATAGCCACCTCTTTCAAAACCCTGGGATGCAGATCATCAGGTCCTTGGGATTTATCTACTTTCAGTCCCATTAATTTCTCTAGCTCTATTTTTTTACTAATACTAATTTCCTTCAGTTCCTCATTCTCGCCAGATCCTTGGTTCCCTAATATTTCCGTAAAGAAAGACACAAAGTATTTGTTTAATTTCTCTGACATGTCCTTATTCCCCATTATAAATTCTCCCGTCTCTGTGTGTAAGGGACCCACATTTGCCTTCACCAGTCTTTTCCTTTTTACATACCTATAGAAGCTTTTACAGTCCGTTTTTATGTTTCTCGCTAGTTTACTCTCATTCTATTTTCCCTTTCTTTATTAATTTCTTGGTCCTCCTTTGCTGAATTCTAAAATGCTCCCAAACCTCAGGCTTACTGCTTTTTCTGGCAACTTTATCTGCCTCTTCCTTTGATTTAATACTATCTTTAATTTCTCTTGTGAGCTGCGGTTGGACCACTTTTCCTGTTGTGTTTTTGTGCTTTAAAGTTATGTATTAATTCTTTAAATGCTGGCCATTGCCTGTCTACCATCATACCTTTTATTGGCGTTCCCCAATCAACCACAGCCAACTTGTACCTCGTACCTTCGTAGTTTCCTTTGTTTAGATTTAAGGCCCTAGTTTCGGATTGAACTACATCACTTTCAAACTTAATGAAGAATTCTATCATATTATGGTCACTCTTCCCTAAGAGCTCCGTTATAACAAGATCATTAATTAACCCTTTCTCATTGCACAATACTAGATCTAAAATAACCTCTTCCCTAGTTGGTTCCTCAACATCCTGATCTAGAAAACCACCTCGTATACATTCCAGGAATTTGTCCTCCACAGTATTAGTGCTAATTTGGTTTGCCCAATCTATATGTAGATTAAAATCCCCCATGATTACTGTATTACCCATATTACATGCTCTTCTAATGTCCTGCTTTATACCGTGCCCTACATTACCACTACTGTTTGGTGCCCTATAAACAACTCCCACCAATGTTTTCTGCCCCTTGCTGTTTCTTAGCTCCACCCAAACTGATTCTACATCTTGATCTTCTGAGCCAAGATCCTTTCTCACTATTGTACTGATCTCATCCTTTATTAACAGCGCTGCCCCACCTCCTTTTCCTTTTTGCCTGTCCTTCCTACATGTCAAATATCCCTGAATATTCAGTTCCCAGCCTTGGTCACCCTGCAGCCAGGTCTCTGTAATGGTACTAGATCACACCCATTTACTTTTATTGGTGCCGTCAACTCATCTACCTTGTTGCAAATGCTGCGAGCACTCAGATAAAGTGCCTTTAATTTCGCCTTTTTAACATTTTTTCCTATTTTGACCTTATTTGCTGCTGGCCTTTGTTTCCGCTGCCTTCCAATTTCACTTACTACTTTTCTGCCTTCCACTTCCAGCTTTGTTACTCTCCCTTCTGAATCTCCTCTCAGGTTCCCATCCCCCTGCCAAGTTAGTTTAAACCTTCTGCAACAGCACTATCTCCCCGCAAGGATATTGGTCCCGGCCCTGTTGAGGCGCAACCCGTCCGGCTTGTACAGGTCCCACCTCCCCCAGATTAGGTCCCAATGCCCCGAGAATCTAAAGCCCTCCCTCCTGCACCATCTCTCCAGCCACACATTCATCTGCTCCATCCTCCTATTTCTATATTTACTGGGAGTAATCCGGGGATTACTACCCTTAACTCCTTAAACTCTGCCTGCAGGACCTCATCCCTCTTTCTACCTATGTCATTGTTACCGATATGGACCATGACCTCTGGCTGTTCACCCTCCCCCCCCGCAGAATGTTCTGCAGCCGTTCAGTGACATCCTTGACCCTGGCACCAGGAAGGCAACATAACTGTCTGTTCCCCTAACTATAGAATCCCCTATCACTATTGCTCTCCTGACATTTCTCCTCCCCCCTGTACAGCTGAGCCACCCATGGTGCTCTGGTCTTGGGTCTGGCTCCGCTCCCCAGAGGAACCCTCTCCATCACCAGTATTCACTGAATACCGGTTAGAGAGTGAGATGCCCTCGGGGGACTCCTGCACTACCTGCAAGGAAAAGTACGGACTTGGTTAGGAAGTTGGCTGAGCGAAAGTCGACAGAGAGTAGGGATAATGGGTAAGTACTCACATTGGCAGGATGTGACTAGTGGAGTCCCGCAGGGATCTGTCTTGGGGCCTCAATTATTCACAATATTTATTAACGACTTAGATGAAGGCATAGAAAGTCTCATATCTAAGTTTGCCGATGACACAAAGATTGGTGGCATTGTAAGCAGTGTAGATGAAAACATAAAATTACAAAGCAATATTGATAGATTAGGTGAATGGGCAAAACTGTGGCAAATGGAATTCAATGTAGACAAATGTGAGGTCATCCACTTTGGATCAAAAAAGGATAGAACAGGGTACTTTCTAAATGGTAAAAAGTTAAAAACAGTGGATGTCCAAAGGGACTTCGGGGTTCAGGTACATAGATCATTGAAGTGTCATGAACAGGTGCAGAAAATAATCACTAAGGCTAATGGAATGCTGGCCTTTATATCGAGAGGACCAGAGTACAAGGGGGCAGAAGTTATGCTGCAGCTATACAAAACCCTGGTTAGACCGCACCTGGAGTACTGTGAGCAGTTCTGGGCACCGCACCTTCGGAAGGACATATTGGCCTTGGAGGGAGTGCAGCGTAGGTTTACTAGAATGATACCCGGACTTCAAGGGTTAAGTTACGAGGAGAGATTACACAAATTGGGGTTGTATTCTCTGGAGTTTAGAAGGTTAAGGGGTGATCTGATCGAAGTTTATAAGATATTAAGCGGAACAGATAGGGTGGATAGAGAGAAACTATTTCCGCTGGTTGGGGATTTTAGGAGTAGGGGGCACAGTCTAAAAATTAGAGCCAGACCTTTCAGGAGCGAGATTAGAAAACATTTCTACACACAAAGGCTGGTAGAAGTTTGGAACTCTCTTCCGTAAACAGCAATTGATACTAGCTCAATTGCTAAATTTAAATGTGAGATAGATAGCTTTTTGTCAGCCAAAGGTATTAAGGGATATGGGCCAAAGGCAGGTATATGGAGTTAGATCACACATCAGCCATGATCTTATCAAATGGCGGAGCAGGCACGAGGGGCTGAATGGCCTACTCCCGTTCCTATGTTCCTATGCCTGGTCCTCCTTGTCTGTCTGGCGGTCACCCAGTCCCTCTCTGCCTGCACTCTCTTAAGCTGCGGGGTGACCACCTCCTGAAACGTTCTATCCATGCAGCTCTCAGCCTCGTGGATCCACTGCAGTGCCTCCAGCTGCTGCTCAAACTCCAAAACCCGGAGCTCGAGCTCCTCCAGCTGACGACACTTCCTGCACCGGTGGTTGTCCAGGACACGGGAAGCGTCCTGGAGTTCCCACATGGCACAGGCCGTATATTCGACGGGTCTGAGCTGCCCTGCCATGTCTCCATTTATGAATTAGATTGTTTACTAAACTTAACAAAAATAAATTAAACCTTAAAAAAACAGTCAACAGAAAAAGAAACACTCACCAGCTACGAGCCAATCAGCTTCTTCCCCTGTTTATTTCGAGTTTTATTAGTCGAGTTAATAAACTAATTGAAGTTATTAAATTTAATAAACTAACAGCAGTTTTACACTCCCAGCTTTTAATTTAATTTTACCCAATTCGCCAACTCAGGGGGAGAAAGAAGCTGTAACACATACCAGCCAATCACCGACCTGCTGTCCCGTGACCTCACTCCTGGGTTTCTGTCTCGATTCCCACCGACTGCTCGAGAAGATCCACCAATCCCAGTGAGAGTAGGGTCACCCCTCCACCAATCCCAGTGAGAGTAGAGTCACCCCTCCACCAATCCCAGTGAGAGTAGGGTCACCCCTCCACCAATCCCATTGAGAGTAGGGTCATCCCTCCACAAATCCCAGTGAGAGTAGGGTCACCCCTCCACCAATCCCAGTGAGAGCAGGGTCACCCCTCCACCAATCCCAGTGAGAGCAGGGTCACACCTCCACCAATCCCAGTGAGAGTAGGGTCACACCTCCACCAATCCCAGTGAGAGCAGGGTCACCCCTCCACCAATCCCAGTGAGAGCAGGGTCACCCCTCCACCAATCCCAGTGAGAGTAGGGTCACCCCTCCACCAATCCCAGTGAGAGTAGGGTCACCCCTCCACCAATCCCAGTGAGAGCAGGGTCACCCCTCCACCAATCCCAGTGAGAGTAGGGTCACCCCTCCACCAATCCCAGTGAGAGTAGAGTCATCCCTCCACCAATCCCAGTGAGAGTAGGGTCACCCCTCCACCAATCCCAGTGAGAGTAGAGTCATCCCTCCACCAATCCCAGTGAGAGTAGGGTCACCCCTCCACCAATCCCAGTGAGAGTAGGGTCACCCCTCCACCAATCCCAGTGAGAGTAGGGTCACCCCTCCACCAATCCCAGTGAGAGTAGAGTCACCCCTCCACCAATCCCAGTGAGAGTAGGGTCACCCCTCCACCAATCCCAGTGAGAGTAGGGTCACCCCTCCACCAATCCCAGTGAGAGTAGGGTCACCCCTCCACCATTCCCGGTGAGAGTAGAGTCACCCCTCCACCAATCCCAGTGAGAGTAGGGTCACCCCTCCACCAATCCCAGTGAGAGTAGGGTCACCCCTCCACCAATCCCAGTGAGAGTAGAGTCACCCCTCCACCAATCCCAGTGAGAGCAGGGTCACCCCTCCACCAATCCCGGTGAGAGTAGAGTCACCCCTCCACCAATCCCAGTGAGAGCAGGGTCACCCCTCCACCAATCCCGGTGAGAGTAGGGTCACCCCTCCACCAATCCCATTGATTTTCGTTCCCTGTCCGTCAATCCCAGTGAGTGAAAGCTCCACCCTCCACTGCCGGCAGTGATTGTAGGCCCTCAATCCTGGGCTTTTATTTTGCCAGCTCAGCACCCTCCGGTGCTCCACCAGGTCCGCTCCCGCCGCGTCCTCGCTTACCTACCTCACCTCCCTTCCTCACTCACATCCATCACTCAACTCTCTCGCTCACTGCCCTCGCTTGCTCACTCACTGGCTTTGGGGAGTTAGGAGGTGAGTCACTAGTCACAGAATACCCAGCCTCCAGCCTGCTCTTGTAGCCACAGTATTTACGTTCAGGTCCAGTTAAGTTTCTGGTCAATGGTGACCCCCAGGATGTTGAAGATGGGGGATTTGGTGATGGTAATGCCGTTAAATGTCAAGGGGAGGTGGTTAGATTCTCTCTTGTTGGAGATGGTCATTGCCTGGCACTTGTCTGGCACGAATGTTACTTGCCACTTATCAGCCCAAGCCTGGATGTTGTCCAGGTCTTGCTTCTTGCGGGTTCGAACTGCTTCATTATCTGAGGGGTTGCGAATGGAACTGAACACTGTGCAATCAACAGCGAATATCGCCTCTTCTGACCTTATGATGGAGGGAAGGTCATTGATGAAGCAGCTGAAGATAGTTGGGCCTTGGACACTGCCCTGAGGAACTCCTGCAACAATGCCCTGGGACTGAGATGATTGGCCTCCAACAACCACTACCATCTTCCTTTGTGCTAAGTATGACTCCAGCCACTGGAGAGTTTTCCCCCTGATTCCCATTGACTTCAATTTAACTAGGGCTCCTTGGTGCCACACTCAGTCAAATGCTGCCTTGATGTCAAGGGCAGTCACTCTCACCTCACCTCTGGAATTCAGCTCCTTTGTCCATGTTTGAACCAAGGCTGTCATGAGGTCTGGAGCCGAGTGGTCCTGGTGGAACCTCTGCTCAGAAGAAAGGCCTCCTGCCCCTGGTATTCCCAGGCAGTCTCCCAAACAAATACTAACCAGGCCGGACTCTGCTTAACGTCCGAGATCAGACAGGATCGGGTACTTTCAGAGCAGTGTGGCAATAGGCGATTGGCTGCTTTGGTTCACTTTACTCAAAGGCTTCCTGCTTTGTGTGTGTTTTTTCACCAGCTTAGTCTTGTGTATTTTTCACTCTGTCTCGATCCCCTTCCCTTTGTCTGGCAGCAGGAGAATGTGCAGCAAAGAAATGGGAAAAAAGAGAGAGAGTGAGAGAGTGCAGGAGCTGGCAGGGAGGCTTGGTGATTAACAGCAGTGTGAATGTGTGTAGCTGAGAGCAGCCTGTGGCGGCAGCAAAAGCCGACTGCACCTGGTATTCCCAGGCGGTCTCCCATCCAAGTACTAACCAGGCCTGACTCTGCTCAGCTTCCGAGATCAGACGAGATCGGGCGTTTTCAGACTAGTGTGGCCGTAGGCATTTACTGATTGGCTTTCTCTTTACTTAAAGGATTGCAATCCTGTGGCTCATTCTTTTTGTTGGTTTCTCTTTCCTTTTCCTCCCATTTCCCCCATTCCCCACCTTGTTCTCTTCCTCTCTCGGTGTTCAGCCTCCCCCACACAAACTACAAGCCCCATCCTTCCTGGCCTCCCCTTGCCTCAACCTTCAAAACGGCATTAGCTTCACTGTTCACTCACTCATTCACTCCCTCGTTCACCACCCTCACTCATTCACTCCCTCGTTCACCACCCTCACTCATTCACTCCCTCGTTCACCACCCTCACTCATTCACTCACTCACACACCACACACCGCCATCAATTTCTCGCTCACAACCCTCGCTCGTGCACTTACCTTCCTCGCTTACTCGCTCACCGCCCTCGCTCGCTCCATACTCACCTCCCTCACTCACCTAATTCGCTCACTCATCTCAACGACTCACCTCACGCACTTCACTAAATCACTCAACTACTCGCACACTCACTCATTCAGGCAAGCACGCATTCCCTCTCTCACTCACTCACTCAAGCACTTGCTCACTCACTCGTTCACTCACTCGTTCACTCACTCCTGCAAAAACGTTGCTCCCTCATTGCTCAAAAATATGTTCCTATACCCATTTACTTTTATTGGTGTTGTCAACTCATCTACCTTGTTGCGAATGCTGCGTGAATTCAGATAAAGTGCATTTAATTTCGCCTTTTTAAAATTTTGTCCTATTTTGACCTTATTTGCTGCTGGCCTTTGTTTCCGCTGCGTTCCAATTTCACTTACTACTTTTCTGCCTTGCACTTCCAGCTTTGTTACTCTCCCTTCTGAATCTCCTCTCAGGTTCTCATCCCCCTGCCAAGTTAGTTTAAACCTTTTGCAACAGCACTATCTCCCCGCAAGGATATTGGTCCCGGCCCTGTTGAAATGTAACCCGTCCGGCTTGTTCATGTCCCACCTCCCCCAGAACCGGTCCCAATGCCCCGGGAATCTAAAGCCCTCCCTCCTGCACCATCTCTCCAGCCACACATTCATCTGCTCCATCCTCCTATTTCTATACTCACTAGCGAGTGGCACTGGGAGTAATCTGGGGATTACTACCCTTGAGGTCCTGCTTGTTAATCTCTTTCCTAACTCCTTAAACCCTGCCTGTAGGACCTCATCCCTCTTTCTACCTATGCCGTTGGTACCGATATGGACCACGACCTCTGGCTGTTCACCCTCCCACCCCCCGCCCAGAATGTTCTGCAGCCGCTCAGTGACATCCTTGACCCTGGCACCAGGAAGGCAACATATCATCCTGGAATCACGCCTGCGGCTGTAGAAAGGCCTGTCTGTTCCCCTAACGACAGAATCCCCGATCACTATTGGTCTCCTGACCTCTCTCCTCCCCCCTGTACAGCTGAGCCACCCATGGTGCTCTGGTCTTGGGTCTGGCTGCACTCCCCAGAGGAACCCTCTCCATCACCAGAGTGAGATGCCCTCGGGGGACTCCTGCACTACCTGCCTGGTCCTCCTTGTCTGTCTGGCGGTCACCCAGTCCCTCTCCGTCTGCACTCTCTTAAGCTGCGGGGTGACCACCTCCTGAAACGTTCTATCCATGCAGCTCTCAGCCTCGTGGATCCACTGCAGTGACTCCAGCTGCTGCTCAAACTCCGAAACCCGGAGCTCGAGCTCCTCCAGCTGACGACACTTCCTGCACCGGTGGTTGTCCAGGACACGGGAAGCGTCCTGGAGTTCCCACATGGCACAGGCCGTGTATTCGACGGGTCTGAGCTGCCCTGCCATGTCTCCATTTATGAATTAGATTGTTTACTAAACTTAACAAAAATAAATTAAACCTTAAAAAAACAGTCAACAGAAAAAGAAACACTCACCAGCTACGAGCCAATCAGCTTCTTCCCCTGTTTATTTCTAGTTTTATTAGTCGAGTTAATAAACTAATTGAAGTTATTAAATTTAATAAACTAACAGCAGTTTTACACTCCCAGCTTTTAATTTAATTTTACCCAATTCGCCAACTCAGGGGGAGAAAGAAGCTGTAATACATACCAGCCAATCACCTACCTGCTGTCCCGTGACCTCACTCCTGGGTTTCTGTCTCGATTCCCACCGACTGCTCGAGAAGATCCACCAATCCCAGTGAGAGTAGGGTCACCCCTCCACCAATCCCAGTGAGAGTAGGGTCACCCCTCCACCAATCCCAGTGAGAGTAGGGTCACCCCTCCACCAATCCCAGTGAGAGTAGGGTCACCCCTCCACCAATCCCAGTGAGAGTAGTGTCACCCCTCCACCAATCCCGGTGAGAGTAGGGTCACCCCTCCACCAATCCTAGTGAGAGTAGGGTCACCCCTCCACCAATCCCAGTGAGAGTAGGGTCACCACTCCACCAATCCCAGTGAGAGTAGGGTCACCCCTCCACCAATCCCAGTGAGAGTAGGGTCACCCCTCCACCAATCCCAGTGAGAGTAGGGTCACCCCTCCACCAATCCCGGTGAGAGTAGGGTCACCCCTCCACCAATCCCGGTGAGAGTAGGGTCACCCCTCCACCAATCCCGGTGAGAGTAGGGTCACCCCTCCACCAATCCCAGTGAGAGGAGGGTCACCCCTCCACCAATCCCGGTGAGAGTAGGGTCACCCCTCCACCAATCCCGGTGAGAGTAGGGTCACCCCTCCACCAATCCCAGTGAGAGGAGGGTCACCCCTCCACCAATCCCGGTGAGAGTAGGGTCACCCCTCCACCAATCCCAGTGAGAGGAGGGTCACCCCTCCACCAATCCCGGTGAGAGTAGGGTCACCCCTCCACCAATCCCGGTGAGAGTAGGGTCACCCCTCCACCAATCCCAGTGAGAGTAGGGTCACCCCTCCACCAATCCCAGTGAGAGTAGGGTCACCCCTCCACCAATCCCAGTGAGAGGAGGGTCACCCCTCCACCAATCCCAGTGAGAGTAGGGTCACCCCTCCACCAATCGCAGTGAGAGTAGGGTCACCCCTCCACCAATCCCAGTGAGAGTAGGGTCACCCCTCCACCAATCCCAGTGAGAGTAGGGTCACCCCTCCACCAATCCTAGTGAGAGTAGGGTCACCCCTCCACCAATCCCAGTGAGAGTAGGGTCACCCCTCCACCAATCGCAGTGAGAGTAGGGTCACCCGGTGAGAGTAGAGTCACCCCTCCACCAATCCCATTGATTTTCGTTCCCTGTCCGTCAATCCCAGTGAGTGAAAGCTCCACCCTCCACTGCCGGCAGTGATTGTAGGCCCTCAATCCTGGGCTTTTATTTTGCCAGCTCAGCACCCTCCGGTGCTCCACCAGGTCCGCTCCCGTCGCGTCCTCGCTTACCTACCTCACCTCCCTTCCTCACTCACATCCATCACTCAACTCTCTCGCTCACTGCCCTCGCTTGCTCACTCACTGGCTTTGGGGAGTTAGGAGGTGAGTCACTAGTCACAGAATACCCAGCCTCCAGCCTGCTCTTGTAGCCACAGTATTTACGTTCAGGTCCAGTTAAGTTTCTGGTCAATGGTGACCCCCAGGATGTTGAAGATGGGGGATTTGGTGATGGTAATGCCGTTAAATGTCAAGGGGAGGTGGTTAGATTCTCTCTTGTTGGAGATGGTCATTGCCTGGCACTTGTCTGGCACGAATGTTACTTGCCACTTATCAGCCCAAGCCTGGATGTTGTCCAGGTCTTGCTTCTTGCGGGTTCGAACTGCTTCATTATCTGAGGGGTTGCGAATGGAACTGAACACTGTGCAATCAACAGCGAATATCGCCTCTTCTGACCTTATGATGGAGGGAAGGTCATTGATGAAGCAGCTGAAGATAGTTGGGCCTTGGACACTGCCCTGAGGAACTCCTGCAACAATGCCCTGGGGCTGAGATGATTGGCCTCCAACAACCACTACCATCTTCCTTTGTGCTAAGTATGACTCCAGCCACTGGAGAGTTTTCCCCCTGATTCCCATTGACTTCAATTTAACTAGGGCTCCTTGGTGCCACACTCAGTCAAATGCTGCCTTGATGTCAAGGGCAGTCACTCTCACCTCACCTCTGGAATTCAGCTCCTTTGTCCATGTTTGAACCAAGGCTGTCATGAGGTCTGGAGCCGAGTGGTCCTGGTGGAACCTCTGCTCAGAAGAAAGGCCTCCTGCCCCTGGTATTCCCAGGCAGTCTCCCAAACAAATACTAACCAGGCCGGACTCTGCTTAACGTCCGAGATCAGACAGGATCGGGTACTTTCAGAGCAGTGTGGCAATAGGCGATTGGCTGCTTTGGTTCACTTTACTCAAAGGCTTCCTGCTTTGTGTGTGTTTTTTCACCAGCTTAGTCTTGTGTATTTTTCACTCTGTCTCGATCCCCTTCCCTTTGTCTGGCAGCAGGAGAATGTGCAGCAAAGAAATGGGAAAAAAGAGAGAGAGTGAGAGAGTGCAGGAGCTGGCAGGGAGGCTTGGTGATTAACAGCAGTGTGAATGTGTGTAGCTGAGAGCAGCCTGTGGCGGCAGCAAAAGCCGACTGCACCTGGTATTCCCAGGCGGTCTCCCATCCAAGTACTAACCAGGCCTGACTCTGCTCAGCTTCCGAGATCAGACGAGATTGGGCGTTTTCAGACTAGTGTGGCCGTAGGCATTTACTGATTGGCTTTCTCTTTACTTAAAGGATTGCAATCCTGTGGCTCATTCTTTTTGTTGGTTTCTCTTTCCTTTTCCTCCCATTTCCCCCATTCCCCACCTTGTTCTCTTCCTCTCTCGGTGTTCAGCCTCCCCCACACAAACTACAAGCCCCATCCTTCCTGGCCTCCCCTTGCCTCAACCTTCAAAACGGCATTAGCTTCACTGTTCACTCACTCATTCACTCCCTCGTTCACCACCCTCACTCATTCACTCCCTCGTTCACCACCCTCACTCATTCACTCACTCACACACCACACACCGCCATCAATTTCTCGCTCACAACCCTCGCTCGTGCACTTACCGTCCTCGCTTACTCGCTCACCGCCCTCGCTCGCTCCATACTCACCTCCCTCACTCACCTAATTCGCTCACTCATCTCAACGACTCACCTCACGCACTTCACTAAATCACTCAACTACTCGCACACTCACTCATTCAGGCAAGCACGCATTCCCTCTCTCACTCACTCACTCAAGCACTTGCTCACTCACTCGTTCACTCACTCGTTCACTCACTCCTGCAAAAACGTTGCTCCCTCATTGCTCAAAAATATGTTCCTATACCCATTTACTTTTATTGGTGTTGTCAACTCATCTACCTTGTTGCGAATGCTGCGTGAATTCAGATAAAGTGCATTTAATTTCGCCTTTTTAAAATTTTGTCCTATTTTGACCTTATTTGCTGCTGGCCTTTGTTTCCGCTGCGTTCCAATTTCACTTACTACTTTTCTGCCTTGCACTTCCAGCTTTGTTACTCTCCCTTCTGAATCTCCTCTCAGGTTCTCATCCCCCTGCCAAGTTAGTTTAAACCTTCTGCAACAGCACTATCTCCCCGCAAGGATATTGGTCCCGGCCCTGTTGAAATGTAACCCGTCCGGCTTGTTCATGTCCCACCTCCCCCAGAACCGGTCCCAATGCCCCGGGAATCTAAAGCCCTCCCTCCTGCACCATCTCTCCAGCCACACATTCATCTGCTCCATCCTCCTATTTCTATACTCACTAGCGAGTGGCACTGGGAGTAATCCGGAGATTACTACCCTTGAGGTCCTGCTTGTTTATCTCTTTCCTAACTCCTTAAACCCTGCCTGTAGGACCTCATCCCTCTTTCTACCTATGCCGTTGGTACCGATATGGACCACGACCTCTGGCTGTTCACCCTCCCACCCCGCCCAGAATGTTCTGCAGCCGCTAAGTGACATCCTTGACCCTGGCACCAGGAAGGCAACATATCATCCTGGAATCACGCCTGCGGCTGTAGAAAGG